>NW_026006858.1:123918-134461 GCF_001458135.2 Marmota marmota marmota
TGGGTTTTTATTTTGTATTTATTAAATTTCTAAAGATTTTGAATTTTTATAGTTAATAAACATATCTCATGTATAAACTTGCAGTTCAAACTTCTGTCCTTTATATCTTTTTGGCTTAAAAGATGAGAAAATGATCCAAAAATGCAGCTAGAGATTGATTTCAGGAAAAAGAAAAAGGTTTAAATTATTTTTTTAAATTGACTTTTTTTTTACTCATCATTTATTATAAGTTTCTTGTATGATTGTAAGGGTAGGTTATTTAAAGTGGATTCTAGGGCTTATCTTTGTTAATTACTATGGGAAAATTAAATAAGAAATTGATCTACACTATGGCTGCAGGAAAATGAATAAATTTCTTTAAACTCATATGGTAATAAAATTCTTCAATGACATATTTACTAAACATCCACTCCTTAAAAAAAAATTTTTCTGTAATATTTTTGGCAGTGAATCATGAATTCTATTTCTGGATTTTGGGGTTTAATATAAAATCATATGGAATACAATTTGGCCAATCCTAGAAATATTCATACATAATTTGTTGTTTACTTAATGATATGTTGTGGAGATAGGAACTAATGAACATATTTATTTTTAGAAATAGTTACTTTTTTTTTTCTTTTCAGTTTCTAATAAGCCTTTTAGATTTATTTCCTTACTGAGTCACTCAGGGCCACTGATGTGTTTTTTTTTCATTTTGTAATCTCCAGGCATTTACCCTTCTAAGAAATCTGTCTTGTGAGCTCTGTTTCTGAAAAGTTTCTTAACATGAAAAAAAAATATTTATGTTGCCCTGAAATGTATTCTCAATGCACTCTCTTCAAAATGGAGAGAAAATAATATTTCCCCAGACTGACATCCCTGTGTCAGGAGCTAACAATACATTGATGGTCTTTGAAGAAATTTCTACAGTTCTGTCTCTGGGTAGTTTTCTGTCGGCTGGTGAATTGCCATTTAGTATCCAGATACCCATGTTTTTTCATCTCTACTATGGGAATAATTTTAGAGGGCACAGATGAATAATGCTCTCCATGGGGCTATGAATACCTGTATGTTCTGTGGTATACAGCTGACAAAGCCCCTGGGAGACACTGTGCAGATTCTAATTGGTTAACAATTATCTGCTACTCACATGAATTTTCTTTCAAAAGCTTGTAATAACCTTTTCACTTTAGGCATCCATGTCATCCACATTCCCAAGTATAAAAGTTTGAATCTTTCTTTTCTGAATTCCAAGTTCCATTTCTCTTATGGTTCAATGTGATGCAAATATATATATATATATTTTGTCTTTCTTTTACACAGTGTTTCTAATAAAAAATGTTCTCTGCTCCAAGCCTATATTTCTCATGTCCAGCTATGTTTAGAAAATGACGTAGAAAATTGTATTTGATAATTTATAAAGGAGAGTTGAGAATACTTCTTGCTCGTGTCTCCCTTCCTTAGAAACTGAACCAGAACTATGCTTGGCCCTGTAAAGGGAGCACCATAACCAATCAGATATATAGAAAAAAGTTGATTGATTGTATATTCTCTTCTAAGAATTCTCTGTTAAGGTCCTTGGCCCACTTCTTGATTGGGTTGTTGTTGTTGTTGTTGTTGTTGTTGTTATTATTATTATTTGCTTAGCTTTTTGAGTTCTTTATGTACCCTAGAGATTAGTGCTCTATCTGATGTATGAGGGGTAAAATTTCATCCTAGGATGTAGGCTCTCTCTTCACCTCACAGATTGTTTCTTTTGCTGAGAATAAACTTTTTAGTTTGATTCCATCCCATTTATTGATTATCTGTTTTAATTCTTGTGTTATAGGTGTCTTATTAAGGAAATTGGGGCCTAATTCCACATGATGAAGATTAAAGCCTGCATTTTACTCTAGTAGACACAGAGTCTCTGGTTTAATTCCTAGCTTCTTGATACACTTCCTTTTCAATGACAACTTCCCCCTTTCCCAGTATTATTAGTTACTGTTCTGCAGTATTATCAGTTACTTTACCCATATTATATTTCAAATGAACACGGTATTTTCAATTGTTATAACAAAACTGGATGAGACTTTTAAAGTATTTTTTTCTCTCTCTGGGTACAATGATACATGCATATTAATTATAGAGACTCAAGTGGCTAAGCCAGTAAGATTGCAATTTCAAGGTAAACATCCATAACTTAGACAATTAGAAAAACCTGTCTCAAAATTTTAATACATGGCCGGGTATGTAGCCCAGAATTAACATGCTCCTGTTTCAAATCTCCAGTACCATAGAAAAAAAAATCAAAAGCAAAATTTTTGTTGTTGTTGTTTATGGGCATTTTACATGATTGAAAAGTAAAGAAGAATCCCTTGATCTTGGCAAAATCATGTGTTTCTATTCTTCCTTTGTGTCTCCAAGGGCAGACAACCTTTCAGAGTGTTTTTATGCTCTGATTTCCTTTTGTGGAATGTATATGAGAGCATTCTCATTCCATACTCTAGTATTTTCCTGGAACTGTGTTTCAGAACTATGTAATATGAGGATCCCACAGCTGGCACATCTAATGCCTCTTGTAAGCCCAGACCAGTACTTGGGGCTTTTCTTGTTCAAGAGCAGTATAAGTGTAGACAGCTTAGTTTCTCAAAGAAGTAACTGAGAGAACTCTCAACTTCCATTTTTTTAAAATGTCTTCACTAATTTTATAGTCTAGCACAGTGTTTCTTTCTTCCATATTCATATAATTGGAGTACTACTTACTATTCCACTTTTTCAGAGTAACTATTCTAACAGCTGTGCTCAAGCTGCAGAAGATCTTATAGTTGGCTGGTGCACTAAAATTCGGATGCAAGCTTTTTAGATTCCAGGGTGCCTTATGCTCACTGGAAAAAAATTGATGTACACCTTAAAATAAAGAGGGATCTGTGATTCTAACAATTTTCTTCACTAATATTAGAGATTTTAGCTCATTACAATGTTTGCACACCAATGTGAAACCACTCCTTTTTGATCTAGGGAGATTAGCACCTGCACAGTTCCCAGTGCTTTCAATGCTTTGAGGTTTCAGATATAGTCCATTGAATGTAAAAAGTTAATATCAGGACAAATTACTTACAGAAAGAATTGGTTAGGTCTGGTGTTATTACTGAAGTGAGCTGGGTGAGAGAGCTCAGGAAGTGCTAAACTGCCACTTTGGATTTCAGTGGTGGTCTGTATTTCCCTGTTAATTTTTTGGTACTGTCTAGATAAACGTTCAACTGTCAGCAACAGCTCTTTGCATTTTTAGAGAATGTTGGCAAATCCCTCTAAGGAATTAAAGGTTCCCTTAAGATTTAACACCTCTTCCACTCTGGTCTAATGGAAAAAAGCTCATGGATCTTGCATGGCCTTAGAAAACCACTTACATTTTTTCCCCCTGGAGTTGATACTCGTATACATCTTATTCCTTCCTCTGTGTATACAGATAAATTAGCATTCAAACCTGGAATCTAAAAAGCTTGCATCAGAATTTTAGTACACCAGCCAACTATAAGATCTTCTGCAGCTTGAGCACAGCTGTTAGAATGGCTTACTCTCAAAAAGTGGAAGAGTAAGTAGTACTCCAATTATGGATATGGAAGAAGGAAACACTGTGCTAGACTATAGGAAATTTAGAGTTATATATGCTGTATTTCAAACCCAAATCAGTCTTCCTTTATTCCTATTAACACTGGATTTGGGCATTTTGTTCTACTAATATGGCATATTGCTCAAATCAGGATGATGCTCAAGTGCATTCTACTCATCTCTTGGTAGATTTTTTTTTTTTTTCCGTTTTCCAACGTGTGTGCCTCTAATTCCTTTACAGTTTTAAGAAGGACTCAAAACAGGAGTATATATTTATTTGGTGTATCCATAAATGGAGGGAGGTTTGTATTCTGCTTTTATTTTTATTTTATCTTTTTAAAAATTATCTTTCTTTATATCTGCTGTTTGGTGAATGCTTGTGTATAATTCCAGTGTTACACACATTCTGCACACAAGTCCCTACTTGTGATCTGTGTCTCTTGTTCTAACATCTACTTTGAGGTTGGATTGTAGCATTCATTCACATTAAATACTTTTATTGATATGTTTTGATTTATATACTTACAAGACTTAACAATAAAATGATATTTGCATACATAAGAATTACCCTATGTAGTTTTCTGTATTGTGATTTCTTTATCTTAAAATTACTACACTATTGTAATATTATAACATGTATTAGTGTCAGTTAATGGTCACTAGTACATTTGCTCTTATATATGAGAGAGTTCTTGGCTAATTTTATATACATTTAAATTTCCAGGAGAATTTTAGAAGTTTTTGTTTTGATTTCTTCTTTAACAAAAAGTAAATCATGGTAAAATTTTGACCAGTTATTATTATAGTTTAAATTAGGGAAAATGGCCATTTTTATAATAGTTTTCTTTGTAAATATGTTGAATATTTGAGTCTTTTATGTGCTTTTTCTGTATTTTTATTTTCTCAAATACTGCATATTCCTTTTTTAAATATACTTGCATATGAAATGCAATATTCATGTGACATCAACATAAAACATACATGGTATTTTATACTGTTTGTCAAACTGGATGTAATACATCAAAAAATTCTAGCTTCTAGAGTTTACTATTTATAAAATTTAATAATTATTTCTTCCTCTTTAACCATGCCCCTTTGTTTCAACTCTGGAAAATATGGCTGTATTCTCATATGTACAGTCGCTGTAATTTTAGACTCTGTTTCTTGTGTGGGTGTATCATATACATTTGATTACAAAACAGTTTCTACAAATGGATATAAAAGCTTAAATTTTTATTTTCCTCTTTTGTGAATGCATTTATTCCACATATTCATCAATACTATTTAATTCATCTATATGATGTGATTTTATTCAATGTTACCTAATTTCTAAAGATTTTGAGTTTTAATGATTATTGAACACTTAGATATATCCTTTTTAAAGTGGCTCTTCAAGAATTTATTCTGCTTTTCTTTTGCAATATTTTTTCTTTCCTCTTATAAGTGTTTGATTATATGTGAGGAAATTCGTTTTTTTTTTTTTACCTTGTCACTTTTGCACCTTTTAATGTAATAATTTGATGAATAGATTTTTTATATTAATATTTTGTAATTCATAAGTTTAAATATATTGTATTGTATAATTTTCAAAACAAAAAACTATTTTTTTTTCTTTTGTGATATTAGGGATTCAACTAAAGTGTCCTATTGCTGAGCATATCCTCAGCTCTCTTTTAAATTTTATTTCCAGATGGGGTTTGCTCAATTTCTTCAGTTGGCCTTAAATTTTGAATTTCATGCCTTAGACTCCAGAATAGAAGATATTTCAAGTGTGAAACACCATATGCACCCTATCTTTTGTATGTAAACTTTTGAGCTTTGTACTTTCTTATATATTTCAGTATTATTTATTAATAACTTATATTCAGCATTTAATGTGTCAAAATAAGTTGTTATGTTTTATGAGTGAAGGGATAAAATAGCATTTTATTATCACACTGTTTTCCCAATATCCTAGCATCTTTCTTTGGAATGAAAGCCATTTTTCCTCTTCCCTGCACTGTAATCTTCATTATGTATCACTGCCTAAATAACAAGAGACTTACCAAGAGTTTTATTGTTGTTGTTGTTTTCTGTAATTCCACCAATTATTTTATTATGAGGTCTACCCTGATTGATTTAACTTCATAACATCAATCATGTGGCATCATGGTATTTTGGTCAGCAGTAGACTTTATGTACAACAGTGGATATAGCAAATGTCTTAGCCATGTACTAGTCTATACCATCTAGATTCTTGTCATTACACTCAGAGAATTGAACAATTGCAGAATATTCTTTTGATAAAATTTTCAGAGTGTATTTCCATCAAGTGAGAAATAATTATATATGCATATATTTGCAATTATGTATTACATAATTGACATAATTTTTATTTGTTGAATTTTCAAATTTGCTAATGCTTTTTAAATTGTATCTGCTTTTTTAAAAAAATTTATACTGAAGATTGAACCCAGGGGTGCTTAACATGAAGCCACATCCTCAGTCTTTTTTTTAAAATATAGTTTATTTAGAGACAGAGTCTTGCTGAGTTGCTAAGTGCCTCAATAAGTTGCTCAATACAATACATATAAGACGATATTATATGTAATATTGTCTTAGAATTTATGATCCTTTTTCCTTATCCTCCTCAGTCACTGGAACTACAGTTGTCCATCACTTGACCTGGCCCATTTGCTTTTTAAAAGCACCAACATTGATATTGGTAACTCTCTCTGTGTTATGTTCATCTTCAATAGCTTCTAATTTTGCTCTTTTGCTTAATATTTTCTTTACTTTTAGTTTATAAAATTTACTTTTCATTGGGATGAATGACTTGATAATAAATTCTTAATCATTTTATGGCTTACTAATTTTTTTCTGTATGTTTTATTTTCAACCTCATGAATTCCAATTATTGCAGCTGTATGAAGGTCTAAGTGAAAGATAATAACCTGTACAGATATTGTTAAAGTAAGGAAACCACAATTTAACTCAGTTTTTTGACTGCACTGTATATACCTGAAGGATATAAAATCAGCATACTACATTGACACACCCACATTAATGTTTATAGCAACACAATTCACGATAGCTAAGCTATAAAACCAACCATTCAATAATGAATGGATCCATTCAATGATGACAGGATAAAAAACTGTTGCTTATGTATACAATAAACTATTAATCAGCCATAAAAAGAACTACTTTATAATATTTGCTAGGAAATGGATGAATCTGGAGATTTTATGCTAAAAAAAGCAAACCATTTCTTTAAAACCAAAGGTTGAAAGTTATTGCTGATATGTAAAATCTAAAGTTCATAAAATGAAGAAGGGTAAGAAAAGAAGATCAGTAGATTGCACGATGGTAAAATAAATAAATAAATAAATGAATAAGTAAATAATGATTAAATAAATAAATAAAAGGGAAGGGGATAAAAATATTAAGGATATATATATACCTGAGTGAATCCTACCATCATAGTCACCAAGAAGCACAGGATTTTAATTAGGATAAGATATATTCCATGCCTGCTTCATACCATAAAAATTGATTTTACTATCAGGTAGAACTAGAAAGAACCAATAAAATATATAAAAAAAATTATATTTGTTTGAAGAGCTATATGTATATTCTATTATAAACATCATATAATATATACATCAATCAAAGTTTATATATATATCATATATATATATATGATATATATATATTACATATTTTGTATGTGAAAAAATGTTAAAATTATAAAAAGGAAAATCCAAACAGGATTGTTGTTGCTATTTTGTATATTAATAACATACACAAATACGATAAAATGTTTGAACTTAAATTCACTATTAAATATTTCCATTAAGTGGTCTGTCTACCTTGTTACATTTCAAAATTTTTCTTATACCATTCATATTGGAATTACTAGAGATCTCACTACATATTAAGACCAGCCAGCTTTATCAGAGAAATAACAAATAAGATTTTACACTTTAGTAAATGTCTGATTAGTGGTTGTACAATTAGAATTTGAGGATTCCCTTTCTTAATTACCATAATTTTCTTATCTAAACAGTATGTATAATTTAGATCATGATACAAAAATTTTAAAATATATATTTTTGTGGTAATGCCTGAGTTTTATATTGTGTTTCATAAATGTGGAGTATATATACTTTTTTGAACTTAAATCACTTTTTCTGCAGACGTAGATAATGGTATCTTTGTGTTCCAAAACACCACCTACATAATAGTCTACTAACTCTCATTTCAACTTCAATGACATTACAGACTGTGCAAATGTTCATGTGGTCAATGTGTTTATTTATTTACCTATTCTTATTTCAGGTACTGTTAACATTCAGGGATATAGCCATTGATTTTACTGAAGAGGAATGGGAATGCCTTCAACCTGCTCAGAAAAACTTATATAAAGATGTGATGTTAGAGAACTATAGAAACTTTGCCTTCCTGGGTAAGTTTAATTTCCTTTTAAATATTTTAATTACTAATTATTATTTAATTTACTTCTCTTGTGTCTTCTGGGAACTTCTCTGTAAGAATGAGTTTCAGATTTGTGTTTCAAAGAAAAAGGGCATTTTTGGTACAGATATTTTACTCTTTAATATATATTATTTTATTCTCTAATCTCTCTCTTTCTTGGTGTGTTATACATCCTTCACTTTAGATAAGTAGTACCTAACATAATTTAGTGATTTAAACTATTGTAGCCTAGACATAGCAGGGGACACAGTTGAGATGTTCAAATGGAGAAAACCAAACTAAAAAATGTTGACAGAGTAGTTATTCAGCAGAAAAAATTTCAGAAGCTTATGTTTATTTCTTTTTATTGTAATCATTGAACACATACTGCCCTATATTTATTACATTTTCAAATTCTTTGTAGTCCTTTGTGTTCTTCTTTACTGATGTCCCAGTTTATTCATATTAACCACCAAAACTTACCTTTTGTTGTGAGGGCCAGCATGGTCTCTTACAAATCTTCTTGTGAGGAAACCTGTAAAGAAGCAAACAGAAGAGAGAGACACACACACATTGAAAAGAAAAAAAGAAAAAAACTGGCCACTCCTCTTCTTGGCTGCATATAGTATACCCCAAAATCACATAGCTTCTGTTACCGTTCATACATTGTAACCCAGCCTTATTTTAGCCCCAAGTGCTAGCTAACCAAGATAAAGTACAGTTAATACAAACATAGAGCCCCTTCTCCCTAAGGACATTACCACAGAAACTAGATAGTGCACTTGTATATTTGTCTTAATAGCTTCAGGGAGAAACTGCTGGGCATTAACATTGTGGGTCTCAGGGTGCCAGTTACCATCACCCTGTCTATTTCCAAGGTAAGAATACCTACAGCCCCACCTCCTTTTTAAGGCCTTTTGAATAAATAATATTACTTATCTCCTTAATGCTGGTAGGGGCAAATTTGGGCAGGCATAAACAACAGCAAGTGCCAACATCAGTAAACATTCACCTATGAATATTTTTTGACCCAGATGAAATTGAGTAAACATGAAGTTAGCCATTCCAACAAGTCTAAACATCCATCATCTTGTTGGACCTTACTAATGATATATTTAAGTTAATCTAACTCTTTTTAAATAAAACTACTATTATCACTGAAATTGAGGGAACATATTTTATTAAACTTCTGATATCTTTTATGATGTAGCAATAACAGACAATCAATTGCAGCATGATTGTCAAGTATGGCTTGAAAATGTTTTTGTACTTCATTAAGCATTTAAACAGCCATGGAGGCATGACTAATACTTTTTATGGTAGCATAGGCGAGTTTCATAGTAGTTTTGTAAGCCCGTTGAGCTAATCCAGGAAAACCCATTAAGGAGAATGTCAAAGCAACAAATTCTGCCTTAGAGAGAAGATTCACTGAATCATCAGAGTTTTTATCAAGAGGAATAGACATTTTATGAATAAATTCCACAGGATGGTGACCTATTAAATACTATGTGGATGGTAAGGACACAGTTATTCTGCTAAGACAACAATGAATACCATGAGACATTTTTGCAGGTATGTAACAATTTCATCCAAGTGAGTCAAGATATTGTAATGGGTTGTAGAAGTCCAGGATCTGACAGTACTGAATTTCCCACAGCTGGTGTACAGAAACGGAGCAACATTGTTACTAAGACCAAAGCATTTACAGAGATTTGTGTGGGTTTACCAATCAAAGCAGTAAGAAAGTTACCTAGAGCACATTCTAACCTCATTTTAGCCAACACCTGTTGAGCTGAGGTTGTTCATGGTTTTATATCACCCCAAGTAACTGAAATTATACTATGTTGGGTTCCTCTTTTAACGTTTCTCCTCTTTTGAGGAGAATGATTATTCTCTTGTTTGGAGGGACTCTTCTCTTCCAGGGTTAAATGAAACTTAGGAATCAGCTTGTGAAGTCCCTGATGCACATTTATAATTGCTATATTTCATACATCAAGCTAGAGTCCAAACAGGAGATGTTGGCATAAGTGTAGCAGTCTATGCTTTTCCCCATGTGATCAAAGGCATAGGATCATGTCAGATGGAGTCTTATATATTACCTAATTTTTTTGGCAATGGATGTTTGTGAATAAAATGTCTATTCACTGCAGATGACCAATTTTGAGTATTTAACTTTATGTTGTATATTGAGCACATTAACTGTAAATAAAACAATATTTAATGCATATTAATAGGAGAGAGGCTAGATCTTTGTTTCTGTTTTAGAAGGCAAGTATTAGGATACCACTCAACAGAAGCTTGTCCAAAAGGATTATGAGAAATTTCATTATTTAAAACTGTGTCTTATTGATTCAAAATTGTGCAAAAGGATGAGATGTAAAGGGAGGGGCATTATCCACCTTTAAACAAATAGGGCCTCTAGGAGCAGATCATGCTTGGTTTCTTTCCATGCTCTCTGCTGGAACTGACTTGGCAGTTTCTTTCTTTAGATTCAATTCTGTTAGTATTTTTTTTT
>NW_026006858.1:135103-137583 GCF_001458135.2 Marmota marmota marmota
AAAAAAAAAGTATAACTACGCAACATGAAGATTGGCCTTTTCAAGAAAAGAATATTAGGGTGAAAACCAATTTGGAAAGTTAGTATTGAATATTTTATATCAAAGAAAAGGCAGGAATATTTTAAATATTTTTGATTATTAGATGTGTGTAAAAAATCAAAAGGCAGTGTCCAGGCCTGATGTGGTTGTACATACCTGTAATTTCAAAAATCATAGAGGCTGAGGCAGAAGAATCACAACTTCAAGGCCAGCATCAGTAACTAAGTGAGACCAGGTCTCAAAATGAATATTGAAGAATTGTGAATATATATAAGTGATAAAGCACCCCTGGTTTCAATCCCCAGTACCATATAAAACAGTAGTTTCCAAAATTTAGACCCAAATCAGCAGCCTCCACTCTGTCTGCAATTATGTAAAGTTCTAAAAGGAAACTAAATTTAGCCAGACCTACTACTAGTTGTCTGATATTGACCATAATCTTGAAATATGTACATAGAAGACCCTTCACAATGTATTAGGTGCTCCCATTATTTTTTTCCAATTGCAATGGGAGAAAAATGAATTTAGCTTATGGGGCCACTTCTTTCTCTTCAGGCCTAATGAATCAAATATTAATAGGCTTTAATGTTTAATTGATTATCATTTATGTAATCATAATGATATGTGTTCTGTGATTTCCTGCTTAATCTACATTGGACACTTTATTATTTCTGAGTATCAGCATCTGTAGAGACCACCACACCTCACTCTATTTTTTAATAGTTCAAGTCCCTGTGTTCATGCTTCATCAGTTATTATTCTCTTTTAAAAATAATTATGTGTTGCATTCTTTGTCTACAGAAAATTTATGAAGGTTAAAAACCAGTAAGCATTTTCAAAAATTTGACTTTAAAATAGTTTTCATCGCAAAACACACACCAGAAGTAAGAATGATTTCTTTCTCTAATTTATTAGCCTTTCTGACATCCAATATCAGAACATGAATGCTGCTCATGGAGGGATGTTCTTACCACCAAGAACAATCAATACCACTTTCTTATATTTCATTAAATGTTACAAAAAGTGCACATTTTACTGGGTTTCATATGCAGAACTTGACTTTTAATTATTTGTGTTTAGTGGGTTTTTACTTTTTTTCGTCACTTTGTTTTTCCTGTATTTTCTAATATTAATTTTTTTTGTGGTGAGGAAAATAGATCACTAGAATCTTCTAACTTTTGCTACATTCAATCACTTGACTACTTACTAGCTAATATTACTATTAAACCATCATTTTAAAGGTAGGACTGAGTTATGCTAACACAACTATTTTCAAGGTCTACTGCAGAATCAGCAGAACTTTATTGAGCTCTGTAGTTAGAGCCACTGTTTCTGTCCACAAATTCTGCTCCCTTTGTTTTATTTTTCTTCTGTATTGAGTAACTCTCTTTGAAATGAGGCATAGAAAATTGCTTTTTCGAATTTTATCATTTATGAAAATCTATTTTTATTCATCATTGAAGGACAGTCTGTTTCAGTTTAGAATACCAGGTTGAATACTATTTTTTTCTTTAATTGTTGAAGTTATTCTGTATGTATCATCTACAAACCATCATTAATGATAAATACTTGGGTTCTATTCTTGCTTCATTGAAGCTGACCATAGTTTTTTTTTTTTTCAGGATATTCTCTTTGTTTTAAGCATAGCTACTTGAGAAATTCTGTAGATATATTTAGCATATTAAAATTTTATTTTCTTTCCAGTATATACATGTAGGAAACTGGATAAAATATGGAAAATAATATGTCTGTTTTTAAGACACCAAAAACAGGCATAGCAGGTGAGTGAAACCATAAGCAATAAATGCAGACTGGTGAGGTGAACTATAACTTTATTTTAAAAATTGTTCTTAATAAGTGCAGTTTGATAAAATGCTGTTAAAACTTATGGGTAAAGGGGAAGTACGAATAATGAAAGTATAACACTGTGAGAAAAAGTTGAGGTCTGGCAGCTGATAGCAGACTGTGGGGGAAACTTCATGTCATAATAGGAAAGAACTCCCCACATTCCCTTCACCCTCTCACTCAATCTCACCAGAAACCACCAAGACACCCAGAATAAAAGTTTCAAATTCAATAGTCACACTCTCTCCAAATACAAAAAGCAGTTACAATTCAACTGAACATAGAAGCTTGTGTGCAAAGTTACGGGGATCTGAGACATCATATAAAAAGTTAGGTTAAAGATGATTCTGTGTTTTGTTTTTTTTTTTTTTTGTATGTGTGTGTTTTGTTTTGTTCTGAGGGTGTGGCTATTCCTTGGTCAGGTGAACTTGACAAAGAAACTGTTATTTTGATGAAGTATCAGTGGCTGACCCACATTAAAAACAGAAAAATGTTAAAAAAAAATTTTAAAAGCCTAATTAAAAAAAAAGTGCTGCTTTCTCTCTCCACATTTTACTTTTTAAAGTTTTTTTTTTTTTTTTTTTTTTTTTTTTTTT
>NW_026006858.1:141838-154195 GCF_001458135.2 Marmota marmota marmota
CTTCTTTGGGAAAAGGTCCCTTTGTGAATCAGATAGAAGGGGAAATTGGCCAACCTGTATCAAAATGTTACTAGAAATAAATATGAGTTAGCTTCATTTAAAAGTAAACGGAAATAAGATAGCACCGTTGTACAGTATCTTTTGGGGTTAGCCTTGAAAAATAAAAAACATGAAAAAAGCTCTTTCCAAAGAGCGGAATACCAGGCAGCACACTTCATCCTTAATTACACGTGGAAAAAGAAGTTACCTCAGGTAAGAAGGTACATAAACCAATAGGAAGAAATCAAGACTTGTCAAGGGTCTAGAAGGAACTTTTGAAGACTATAAAATTTGGGGGTACAGTAAGCAGGATGGATCTCTGAGAGAAACAATGCAGTGTAAATATCATGGGATTTCATGCTATCAAATAGCAAAGCACATACATCATGGACATTGTCCAAGACAACCAAGTTGACAACATGGCTAGTTGTTTTTATCCAGCCTCGGATGATGCACAGGATGAATGAGGACTGAGTACCATAGTGGTTTCCAGTCACCGCATTTTATCTATCCAATGCTTCTTCCAAATATCCAGCCAGCTAGGAGGAGAGGTCTATCTCTAGGTCTTGGGACAGCATCATTCTTTTCATCATTCTCTCATATTAAATTGACAAGTGGACCTCTTTTAACCCAGAAATAATTTTAACCAGAAAAACCCAAGAATTTTTTTTTAAATTTTGCTTTTACAGACAATAAATCCTAAGCAAGCACCACTAATAAAGTGCCAATAGATCATGCCTAAAATTGAATCAGACCACACTTAACAAAAATAAAGATACTACTATGGGTCTATGACCATGGTATTCACTGTATTATCACCTACAAAAGAAACAAAAAGCTGCTGGCCTGGTAGAATTCTGGAACAGGTGATGGTGTTGCTGACACTTCTTAAATTTCACATCAGTATATCAGGTTGTGCTACCAAGAGATAGACTACATAAATCCAGGAGCTAGAGTGTCAAAGTTGAAGAGTCTTCACTCATGATCACTCCCATTAACCCACTTGGCAATTATATTTTTTTTACGCCATGCCTCTGCATCCTCGAATTTCAGAAATCCTAATTATTTAAGAGGACACTTTTCCAACAGGATGTCTAACAAGATTCCAACTAAAATTTAAACTGCACATGAGGACTCTAAACTAAATTCTCTGTACAAAAAAAAAGGAAAGCAAGAGGAGAAATTACAATCCTAGCTAGGTCAATTCACTCTTGTTACCAGAAGGACATTGATTCCATGACACAATGGAGATAAAAATCAGATGATTCAATTTGCAAACAGATGATCCAATTCTCACTTGCCCTGCAGGAATTGTAAAAGGACCAGTACAGTAGTTGTGTCTTGAGAAAGTTATGGTGAGGAGGCTCAAATGATTTGGGGATGAGTATGAATTTCACTCCATCAGCTGAGTTGTAGAGACCAAAAGAAGTACATTTAGGGGATCACAAATGAACAGCAAAGAGACACAAGGTGACCATTAATTTGACATTCAGTCTACAGAGCTGTCAAAACTGTAATTAATTGCACTATTTTCCCTTCTTGTAAGTTTTCTTCAGGAAGAGAGTCTCACCAGTACCATAAACTAAGTACAGAACTTAGACTGAAAAGTGAATTTTTGTGGTGTCACTATAGGGAACTGTGCTTTATGGTACCATTAGGACCAAAGGATTCATTTCCCAGACAATTTCTGAAAGTGGCCTTTTCAAATTTTTTTAATTAGTAGAAGAGAGTGTTTCTGGCTATGACCATTCAAGGCTTTGTACACTCAAGACTTTTGAAACGCATGTAAATCACACTCCATGTGTCAAGTAGGAACAAATATGAGAGTGCAAGACAGCTCCAAAATTTCACTTTCAGTAGTAAGCAGTAGCCTCTTTTGAGATTACACTGCAACCCCAGATTCTGTGTGCCCAAACGTGCTTCCTTCTCTTTATTTCTTTTTTTTATATATTTTTTTAAGAGAGAGAGAGAAATTTTTAATATTTATTTTTTTCAGTTTTCGGTGGACACAACATCTTTATTTTATTTTTATGTGGTGCTGAGAATCGAACCCAGCGCCCCGCGCATGCCAGGCGAGCACTTAACTGCTTGAGCCACATCCCCAGCCCCTCCTTCCCTTTATTTCCATTGCGCTGATCTGAAGCACACTCACTTATAGACTTCCAAGATGCCTAGTCATGGTCTTAATCTACCTCCTGGGAAGCCCTAATTAGAACTCAAATGCGTCCTTCATCTACTTCCATACTTTCTGTTTTCCAGAAGTTCTTTGAAGTCTTTTGTCACTGGAGATCACCTCCTCTTTTTATGTGGATGTTTATCTCATTCTATGCTTCTCTTTGACTGTTTCTTTAATTGACTGTGGGTAAAATAGCCTTGTATATTTGAAGATCCAGATCTCTAAGTAAAATAGTTAGCTTAGTTTATGGGCTGATAATACACAATCAAAAATGTCCAATACATTTTAATATGAGTTTAGATCCATGACTAAAATTAGAGGAAATAAAATAGGCTTTATAAGGATGTAATTCTGCACTACAAAGTTATCATTGTTTATTACAAAGGATATGAATTTTGGAAGATAACATGGCACCAAGAAAAAGAATCACTATTTTCTATATATAGTTGTGCTTAAAAGAGAATAATAATGTTACTATAAATTGATAATATAATATAAAACAAAAAGCTTTATGACCAAGATCTGTTTATTTTTAACAAAATATATTCGAAGCAAAAATACCAAATCCATGATTCTCCCCCAAATACTATAAAGATGCAGTGAACAGTATTTCTACACAAATCATGTAATTTTTATGATATTATGTAAATTTTCTAGACATAGATGTAGAAGCTAAATACACTAATATTCTCTCTCAAGGCACATTTATTTTGAAGCATAGTTCCATAAATCTGCAAATACAAATTTTACTTATTATACACAGATCAGTACCTCAAATGACCAAATACCTGAAAATAATTTCTTTCAAATATTTCTATTTCCTAGACAATAAGTTCAGCTTTAATATATCTTCTACCTTTTCAGTGACACAGAATTTTAAAATTTTAAATAAACTTCTCCTGTAGGCTCAAAATTCACCATATCACTATGGGACTAATACAATTAGTGTTGGATGTTACAAAAAAAAATTCTTAGTACTTTTAAGACAGTTGTTTGAAATGAAACACTAGATCAACACAATCCTTCAAACAAAGTATAATAATGCATGCACAGCAATAAATTTGGAATAAAGAAGGTACAGACATTTATTAGCTACAGGACTTTAAAACCACATGCTTTGGACCTAAAAGTCAATTATTTTTCTTTGTAATTACAGCACTTTTCATAGCTGTGTGAGGAGTTTTAGGTCCAAGTTTTTGTTTTGTGATCTCACGTGCTTTATTTATTCAGATGTATTAGTGTAATATATGCTTATATGAGTACTTTGCAGTTATTTGCCTCCTTGTAATTATAGAATATTTTTTAGAAATTATTGGTAATCACAGTTTCTAAATTAAAGAGCAATCACCATGCAAGCTAGAAAATGCACAATGGCTTAAAGAACTCCTCATTTCAGGGTCTAGCCTTAGAGTTTTTCCATAGTTGATAGTCAATAAATCTATATGGTTCATAATGTTAAAATATGTTGAAACTTATCTTGACATTCAAGATGGTCAACATGAAAGCACAACATTTCAGACTGTATGTTCCTTGAATATTCTATGAAATACCCAAGGAAAGAAGATGAATGGCCAAATAAGAATTTAGCATTTATAGATTTATATTAAAAAAAAATCTTCTAGGATGTATTCTTAATTGAAAACCGATGTTTTAAGCCTATGTTCTATACTGCATGTTTTCACTTGAGTTTTGTCTGTGGTAAAACATGAAAATAGTCATATGAAAAGTAGGCACTTTGCCTATTACTTACCATTTAACCACACCTCACAGTTTGGGACTGTACATACTAATTGAATGTGTATGACCAGTGTATGCCAATGTCATATTTCAGGGAAAATGCCTTGTATGGTGTAATAATTGTTAATACTCCTGTCTTATCCAGGAGAGTAATCTGCTAGGTAATATCTCCTACTAAGAATATAATGTTGTCCATAAGATGAATTTTCTAGCATATTTTAAATGTAGTCTCCAAGGCAAATTTTTATTTAATGTGAACAATTCTTACATTTAAGAAAAGAGAGCTAGGTTAGGGCAGTTATGTAATCCTAAACACTCAAAGGAAAATAAAGTTGAATTTCTAAAGGGTTTCCTTGTTCCCTGGAGAGAGTTCATGCCCTTCTCCTTCCTTCCTTCCCTTCTTCCTTCCTTCCTTCCTTCCTTCTCTTCTTCCTTCCTTCCTTTCTTCCTTCCGTTTTTCCTTCCTTCCTTCCCTCCTTCCTTCCTTCCTTACAGCTCTGCCTCACGCAAACACACAGTGTCTCTGTCTCACTCCTCCCTGCCCTGCCAAACTGCCCTGTCTTCCCTGGATTCCTTCCTTAGAGTCTCCTGCACTGAATGGGGAAGACATGTCCCATCTTGAGAAGGATACTCTGCATCTCCCTGTTTGCTCTCCGAATGATGCCACTTCCTGTGATTGTTGGTTTTCAAATTCCAGACTGATATTGATGTTAGGAATTTAGAAACAAAAGACCAGAATTGGCACCCCTAAATACCCACCTAAATCACCAATTGCTGTTAAAATGCTTCTGACACTCTTCGTGTGCTTAACTTGTTATGAGAGACAGTAAAATTGTGTAATTAGTACGATACATATGTATGTTTGATACTATTCACAGAGAGCTGTAGCCTGGGTTGAATATGCAAACATAGGCACACACCTGCAGGTATTGCTGGGTGTTTTTTTAAACTAATGTAAGGTCTAAACTTTTAGCAGGACTAGTTCTGCACAGAACCCCATGTAGAAATGTCAGGGAAGGGCTTCTTTTGCTTCAGAGCCTGTTATTTCTTGGAGCACCACCATGGAGTGGAGGAAAGAGTGGTGTGTGATTAGCACAGCGCTGACTTTGGAAGATGTCACCCTTAGCAGCAGACAGGGCCAAGGACATGTGTTTATCATGTGGTCACAGCTGCCCACAACCCCTAAAAGAGCAAGCATGGTGGCCCCTTCTCTCCTGCCCTGGCTGGAACCAGGACACTGACCTTCAGTTCTGCCTGTTGGCGCCCCCTGCTGTTTTTTCTTCTTGCACAACTGGGTCCCTTTGAGGAGCAACATCTCTGTGTGGAATGGTACTCTTTTGTTCTCAGTGGAAAACTGTAATTCTTTTTCCTATTTCTCTGACTTCCCAAGCTCAATTTCTTAGGATGTGGGATTCAAAAAATACACCTATATCATTTTCCCAAGAAATGCTGGAAGGAAATCCCCCACTGGAAGCTAGTATCATCATAAATAGCTATTGCTTTAGCCTAGCCAGGAATTCTCTTTCCTACTTTCAGAAGACACACCACGGATTTTGCTTGTGGAACTTTCCCTGTCCTGGTCTGCCAGGGTCGGCCATGGTGCCTGCTTCTCCATGTTTTTTTCCTGTTCTACTCCTGGCTGCATCCTGATTCAGGGATGTGTGCACAGTGCCACAGCTGACCAGTCAGAGCCACTGTCCTCTCACTAACTGAGGGCACAGAACCCCAGCAAAGGTGCCCAAGACGGTGTCAGAGAGTTGAGTCTTTTCATCAGTACCATTAAGGTTCCAGAGTCTTTCTTCCTTTGTCTCCAGTCTTCCCACAATCCAAAGTTGTAACAGTCTAGCAAGTTATTAGTTTTGCTTGTTTTATTTATATATGTTTCCTTGGAACCAAGAAAAACTTGATCTAATGACGACATATATGTATGGATTTAGTAGGCATATGTGTGTGCATGTGCATGTATGTATATAGATCTCTATAATAAATACATATCTAGTTATATATTTTATATTGATGCTAATTATATCATTTCATTTACACATTTATACATAAAATATATAATATATTTAATATCTATTTTTATATTTATATGAATAAAGTGTATCTTTTCATCAGTGGCCCACATCGTGCTGCTTCAGACGTTGGGCCAGCTGTCTCTTGCTTTGGGGCTTGCACCTTCTTCCTCCCTATCTATTTGCATGTGTCCTGGAACTGACTTATCTTACCAAGAAAATCATTACATCAGATGCCTTGGGTTTTAGTATGGGACTGTACAGGGACTCAAAAGAAATCCATCAAATCATAGAGCTTTAGCATAAATTAAGTTTTATGCCAAGAGACAGTGAATTTCCCTGAGCCTTTAGGGCCTTATCATGCAGATTTTGTGTATGTGTACGTGCATGGTGGTGGTGCACACATGAGTCAGAATTCCCCCAAAGAATCAGAATCGATGTGAGGGTGAGGGAGAAAGAGGAGAACGAAGGAGGAGAAGGACTAGGGGAGGTGAGAAGGGAGGAGAGACAGCATGAAGCACTGGTCACAAAAATATGCAGTCTGAGAAGAGCCACGGTCAAGCTGGAGTCTTGATGGCAGGTGGTGTGGATCAGAGGCCTGAGAGCTGCAGAGCCAGCAGTGAAGACCCCAGTCCAGACCTTCAGCCTGTGCACTCAAGGAAGGCACAGAGGGATGCAAAACTGTAGCATTCTGAGTCCAAGTTGAACTTCAGTGTCTTATCAACCCAACAGGTTATGATCAGGGTAGAAAATAAATTGCTAAACAAAAAAAAGTAGGAACAAAATAGCAACTAGAGAAGTAGCTGAAACAGAGCAGTAGTAGGCTCCCTGCTGCTCTCTGGCCCTCTAGCAAGGTTCCCGCCAGTGCATGCATGTGGCTCACACTGCTCACCCACATCACCACTCCCAGGAGGAAAAGGAGGGGAGGTACATCTGAGGAGGCCACTCAGAAGCACTTCTTGCCAGTGCTTGCCCCTCATTGATGGCTTGTCCCATGGCCTCAGTGGGCTGGGTGAAGCAATTCTAACTGGCAGCCATGTGATCCCCCAAGGTAGGAAATTGTCAACACCAAAAGGAGGAAAAAGCCAATGTTCACTGGAGATCAGTGACTGTTCACTGCTCCCTGGGCCATTAAGAGAGGGCTGGGAGACTCCATGGTATTTCTCTTTGGGACCACAGGTGCACACCCCAGCACCACCTGAGCTATGCCAGAGATGCCTGAAAACCTGGATATGCCCTAGACACCCTTTTAAACAGAGACCACCAATGAAATCAAGGGGAAATTATCTCTCTCTCAGCTGTGGGCTAGATACCAAACTCTGGCTTTTAGCATCTCTTTAAGGTTCTTCCTTTTATTTATCCACCTGACCAATAAGACTTCTTGTTTTGTTAGTGTAGAAATTATATGCTTTCTGAAGTCTACACAGTAGAAGAAATCCTTCTACACCCAATTTTGATTTCAAAGCACTAAAACTTAAAAAAAAGAACTAAACTTCATGTCATGAATAAAACCCTCTCTGTGTGTGTGTGTGTGTGTGTGTTTGTGTACATGTGTATACCTTCATGGATGTGCTGTGCCATACCCAGTGTTTTCATGGGCCTTTCCATCATTGTGACCAAAATACCCAATGAGAACAACTTAAATAAGGGGAAGTTTATCAGGGGCTCATGGTTTCAGAGGTCCCAGTCCATAGATGGCAGACTTCATTTCTCCAGGCCTGAGGTGAGACTGGAGGATATCATGGGGGAAGGATCCTGGAGAAGAAATCTGCTCAGTTTATGGTGGGATCAGGAAGCACAGAGACAGAGAGGGAGGGGAAGAAGCTGCAGGAAGACCCAGCTCCTTCAGCCATGCCCCACCTGCCAACAGCTAACACCCAGCCTGTCCATTCCAACTGGGATGGACTGATTAGGTTCCAGCTCTCACAGTCCAATCACTTCACCTCTGAATATTTCTGCATTAACCCAGGAGCTTTGGGGAGACACCTCACATCCAAACCATAACACCCATCATCATATCCATCAGGGCAGAGGGGAGAGAGAAATGGGTGTGGCTGCCTGGTAATCTTGCCCCCCTGGCCCCTTGAAACCTTGGATCAGAATTGCCTAGAGTGCCTGGAACAGAGGCATCCTCATGCCGAAGAATGCTGTGCCCACCATCTACCTTTAAAGCTGCCCCTGGAGGCTTTAATTTCCATTGGGAACATTTTCAGAAACTTTACATTTAAAGTCAATTTCTAAGTTCTACATTATTATTATTATTATTATTATTATTATTATTATTATTATCAATTTGTGTAATGGTGCTAGGGACAGAAGCCAGGGCCTTGGGAATTCTGGACCAGTGTCCTACCTGAGCTAAGTCCCTGCCCTCAAATGTCTCTGTTTACTCTTCACAGGGAGAGCCTCCACTTTCACTCTTGGTGAAACGTGGTGCCAATCCCCGAAATCTCATTTACAAAGTCCTTGTGGGGCAGACACAGGTCCTGGTGCCCTGGAGAGCAGCCTGGAGCTCCAGTCACTGAGCTCCCTGTCACCTGTGGCAAAAGTCCCTATGTCTTTTTGTGAAGTCCCTGGTCACTCTTTGAGTACTGTCTGACAATCACACTCCAGTGTCTCTTTGTTTGGCCTGAGGCTCTGGGGTAGGATAAAGAGAAAAAACAACCAGAAAATTGTGCAGGTCCTCTCTGTCCTGTCAGTGTGTCTGGCTCTTACTCCATTGGCCCCAGAGAGCAGAAGAGCTCAGCCACCCTGGGCAGTCTCCAGGCAGGGTCCTGGCATTAAGAGACTGGCCTAATGTGTGGGGTTGCAAGCAGAGCTGCTGGCCCCATGTGGTCCCAGCTGTCCCCCACCCATATCTGTTTGGTCTGGGAAGCAGATGCCATGTTGGGATGTAGTGGGATCATCACCTCTCGTTAAACAAGAGTCACTGGAGCTGCTGGGTATCCCTCCATAGAAGGGGCCATCTGCTGCTCTCTCTGCCTGGACCTGGGACTCAGTCTCTTGCTCTTTGCCCTCACCAGAGGTCTCTCTGAATACCCTCTAGTCCCCACATTTCCTTCTGAAATTCTCACTTCCCTGGCCTGCTTGGTTTCTACCCACAGGCCCCATAAACACCTGCCATCATGTATATGCATCTATCGTCTCTCTCCTTACTAGGATGCAACCCCATATCAGCAGAGACTTGGATTGATTTTACTTGTTGCTGTCTGCCTGGAGCCCAAGACAGTTTCTGGCATGCAGTAGGTGGGCAATAAAAATAAGTGAGCTGCTTAATGAATTATGAGATTGTTGTGAAAAACAGAGGGAGATGTGTCTGTCAAGGATTTCACAGGGTACCAGGCCTGTGCAGATCCTCCATACAAATTAGCTATTTGTATTGCTGTCATCAGACTCCCAGGGAAAGACTGAGCTGGTGACTCCACTCAAATCTTAGCTCTGTAGGATGCCTCCCAGGTTACAGCAGAGATGCACACACCACCCAATGCATTTGCCGTGGGTGTAGTCTCAGTATTTCTAAGATCAGCACAAGAAGTGGAAAACCAAACACAGTTTGAATTACAAATTCCTGTGGTTCCAATGTGTTCCCCAAGTTTCATGTATAGGGAACTTGGTGACCATTTTCACAATGTTCAGAGTTGTGGCCTTTGAGAAACAGAGCCCTCATGCATGGATTAATCCATTCCTTAATTAGTGGATAAAACCATTCCCGAATTAATGGTTTAATGGGTTAGCCTTGGAGTGAGCTCTCTCCAGCACCTGTCTTGCCTGGGAAGCCATCTGCCATGTTGTGTTGCAGCCAGAGATGCACCAGATACCACACCTGGGAATTTCTGGCCCCTGGAACTCTGAGATAAATCAACTACTGTTCTCTATAAAGTGCTCAATCTGTGGTATTCAGTTACAGCCACAGAAAACCAAATCAGTCACGCTTGAAGAGTCTTTAAGAAGAACTTACTGAAGACTCACCTGATAATTTTCTCTAGTACCAGCCCAGGTGTTCCTCCATATTAACAGACTGGTGGTTCTTCTGTTGAGTAACAGATGGAGCAGCAGTCCTGTGTTAGGGACACGGATGTACCAAAAATGGTGACAATAGTTGAAGCCATTATCATGGTTATTGTGTAAGTATCAGAATGGTTCTCAGTTGGGCAAAATGTGGTCTTGGACCCAACGTGGGAGATGAGCAGTCTGTGTCTTCTAAGGCACCTTGGTTGGTGTGCTCTTGTAGATGTCAGGCCCAGTGGCCATGGTGGCTTCACTTGTGCTCATTCTGCCTGGTGTGTCCCTCTCTACCCTCCCTACTCTTTCTACCACACATGTGGTTAAAGTGCCTGTGTTTGTGGAGTCATAGCAGTGACATGAGACTGTCCCGCTCAGATTGTTCCCCAGCTGGAAGAATCTTTAAAGCCCTCCTCTCCAACCTTCCTGTTTTGCACCGGGTCTGTAAGGAAAGCAGAGGTGGCCAGTCTCTAGCACGCAGTTAAAAAGCTCCAGGACTAAAACCCAGCAGTGTGGCCCTCTGGTCCAGTGACTTTTCTGACCCTTACTCAGCTGCCTTCCAAGTCTCCAAAGTCACACTGCCATTCTCCTGTCTTCTTTTCCTGCTCCTAAAGCCAGAGAAGAGGACTGTGTCCTTCAGTCCCCCTACTCTGAGGGTAGGACCCACGCATCCTCTGAGGAAGGCAGTGCTGTCCTCCACTCTGGCCCCGCCTCAGTCTCCACCCCAGTGCTCCCCCAGGAGTGACTAGATTTCCTCATGGCCTGCAGGAACTGCCCCACTGCTCTGTCAAGGAACCTGTGTCCCCCTTTCCCATCCTCCAGCAGCCACCATCATGCTTGGTAGGGAACATCACCCTGGAAGCCCCTGTCATGGGAATCAGGACAACACAGGCCACAGGAGTCTCCTATTTTCTTTTGGAGTGGGGTTGAGCAGGGGCAACTTCATCAGAGACCAGGAGACACATCCAGACAGACAGCCCAAGTGGGATAGGAGGAGGACTCTGAGACTCCAGCCATGTAAACACAAGTGCATTTTTAAAATAATCAGCATTCACATGGTAGATGGTAGATGATTGTGGTAGATTAGAGTGTGGCTAGGAATGGCCTCATATCACAGAGTTGCCCAGAGGAGGCTTCTCACAGGGCAAGACATAATACAGAGCAACAGTGTGTTGCTGGAGAGCCAGCGGAGTTCTAGAAAATGTCTGACCACTGATGAATTGGATTCTGCTTTTGTGTTTAGACTGGGGCCATTGGACCACTTTCCCAGTCCTTCAAGCACAAATCCACCAAGGCCACCACCATCCACCTCACTCCCCCCATTCACAACTGCCACATGCCACCCACACACGTATGCATGTGTGTGCAAACACACACAAAATCACACACAACAAACACAAGCATTTTCTTTCCTTCTCCTCTGGTTTTGGCCTCTTCAGTCTTCTCAAGGGTTATGACCATGTAGGAAATGCCACTAAGAAGGAGACACCGAGAAGTGAGAGCCAGTTGGAACAGGGCTGCTCATGGATTTCCCCAGGTCCTTTGATGGTGCTAGGTGTTAGTTACCCAGCATCCTCTTCCCCCTGAGTTCTTTTTCTTGGGGATCCCATTGGAGACAAGACCTCCACATTTCACTTACAGCTTCCCTGTTTCACCATGAGAGTCATTCAAGTAGGGAAGCAGGGAGAAGGACAAGGGAACCTTACAAGGTTTGTATCTGTCTGAGTCTTTGCCTTCTAAGGCCTGAGGTGGCTGTTCTCACCACCTTGAGGTTGAAAGTAAAGTCAGTGTGTTTCAGCAGGTCCCTCTCCAGGGTGACTGACAATGCCATTTTGTGTTTTGAATGAATTTGGCTCCAGGGGTTTCTTCTCCAGCCATCATATTGGGAAATCTTGATGATAAAGAGCAGGGACACAGACAGCTGTAGGAATCCCCTGTGCATGGTTCTAGAAGAGCATCATGATACAGTTTGTCTTAGGAGCATTTCCAAGTGTGAGGAGCTGAGGCTCTGCCATGATTTACTGACACCACAGGGGACATATGTGACATGACATAGAAACCCTTGCTTATTCCCTCCCTTTTTAGTTACTTACTGGATTACTGCTCCAAACCAAAAGTCCATCATGTATTCTCCCTGGTAACCTGCTGTCCTTGATCAAAGGCTTGGAGCCTGGGGTTTACATGATCTATGCACCAAGATGCTGTTCTAACAGAAATAAGTTAGGTCCCAACATCTGAGAGTCATCATGTCTATGCATACGTGGCAATTTTTAGGAAAATCACAAGAGGATCAAAAGCAAGATTAAACCACATCTATTTGGGTTTAAACGATATTGTCTGTGTAGTTAGTTGTTTCCGCACACGTGTGTGTGTGTGTGTGTGTGTGTG
>NW_026006859.1:0-4514 GCF_001458135.2 Marmota marmota marmota
GCATGGTTTCATTCAAAGGCAAGTAAGCATCAGCTTCTATGGTGACTTCATGGTCATATATATTTGGGGACCCCAGGGAGGGAAAAGGAAAAAGAAAAAAAAAGACTTACTGTTTAGTCTTTTACATATTTGCTTTATAACATTTCTTGTAAAAATGTTTTCAGGCATTGACAAAAACTTTAGAAATCCAGTTGACCAATGATACTGACTAAACAGGGTCATCTTAGTGTAGGTAGACGGGGGCCTCCAAACAACCACTGACACATGTGAGAGAAGCTTTCAACGTGTGACCCCAGCATGCATTTTCTTTTCTAAGTGGAATGTGAAGGTGAGAAGTCAGGGAGACCACAGTGGCTAGGAAGCCTTTTAGCTCCCGCTTTTTAATGGAGGGGTTTCTGCTACTCTGTCAGATAGCAGGCACAGGGAGGAGAAAGGATCACTCACCCAGTACGCAAGTCCTGGGTGGTCAAGGCACTGCCTCCAGGCCCACCTGTCACCCCTCTCCCAGCTCCCATCTAGAGGCTCCACTCCCTGCCACATGACAGAAGCCCAAGAATCAAAATTGTGTTGCCTCCTTGAGAGAGTCAAACACTAGTACAGGCCAGGCAAGGTGGTGCACACCTGTAATCCCAGCTACTCCAGAGTCTGAGGCAGGAGAATCATAAATTTAAGACCAGCCTGAGCAACTTCTGAGAACCTGTCTCCAAATAAAAAAATAATAATAATAAATAAATAATAAAAATGGCTGCAGAAGTAGCTCAGGGTGCAAGGCCCTGGTTTGATCCCTAGTACTGCAAAAAAAAAAAAAAAAAGCTAGTACAGGAAACCTGAGTCAGTGGTCAGAAGGCTTGGAATCTAGTTTCCACTCACTAGGGAAGTCATGTAACCTCTGGAATACTCTCTCTCTCTCTCTCTCTCTCTCTCTCTGTGTGTGTGTGTAAAATTGGGATTATGATGATCCCACTTTTTCTAGGATTTTTGTGAGGCACAGTTTAGTAAGGGCTACTTGCAAATCGGAACATAAATTTATACATGTATGTTTTTAATGCAAAGGATTATTTTTATTATCCATAGTAACATATTTTAAAGCTTCACAACACAAGATGGGAAAGAGGAACCAAGAGAGGGCTTTTGCTTAGTGAAGCTCAACAATCAGCCTTCCCACCCTCTCTCCACCACAACAAACAATTATCTGGCCCAAAATGTCAGTGGCTGAGAAACCCTGAGCAAAGCTAAACTGAAGCTGCTGCTGAGCTGCAGAGAGGTAAGCAGAGGGGCAGAGGGGCGGAGGGCTGCAGGCTGACGGGATGCAGATTCTATGGCGAGAAGGATTCAGGCCACACAATCAAATGGAGTCATTTTAAGGCAAAAGAACAAGATTTAGGGACCAAGAGATTCCATGTTGAAATGTGGCAAAAACTGGTTTAATGACACTGCTAGAAGGTTCTGCTGCTGCAGAACTGATATCCCCTGGGAGAGAAAGTGGGTTTGTGCTGGGCTGGGGTAGGAGGAAATGGGGACAATATGAGGACAGAGAGCTCTCTGCTGCTCATGCTTCCTCTCTTAGCCACTTTTTTGGTTCCTGTTCTGACTTGAGAAGGCAGGTCCAAAATGGGAGGTGGCGTGCACCCAGGTCCAGTGTAGCTCAAGACATCAGGGTGTCTCTCCTGGATAGAGGCTCCTCCCTACTGCCATCCTCTTTTACCAGGGTGGTGCTGGCACCCAGGAGGCCTTTAGGACTAAAGGGAGGAAAGATGAGAAGGGGAATTTAGAACTATTTCCCCAGCTCTATTTGTTCAATGCTCAGTTCAACAGGAGGGTTTTATTTTGCTTCGTTTTTCAGTGCCGGGGTTTGAAACCAGGGCCTTGCATATGCCAAACAAGCGCTCTACCACTGAGCTACCCCCAGCCCTAACTTGGAAGGTTTTATTCAGTCCAGGCAGCAGCAAGGAAGGTTGAGTGCAAAGCCATGATGGTATTAGATTGACATCTACAGCCCACATAGAGGACTGAAGAGTCCCAGGAAAGGACAGCCCGACCAAAAGAACACCTCCATCCTTTCTTTGCATATATGAGGCTTGAGACACACAACCTCTCCTACATCATCCAGTGAGCAAAGCCTGCAGAAGATGACTCCTAGCCTAGCATTTATCAGGTCTTCACTCAATTTCCACAGGTGCCTGCCTCCTTCCATTCTTTTTGTTTGTTTGTTTGTTTTAAGATAAATGCCCATTTATAACCAGGATGCTATTCTGATTTCTATGAGCATAGCTGAGTTGTACGTGTTCTAGAACCTCCCGTAAATAGAATCCTACGGTAGATATTCTTTTGTGTCTCATAAGGTTTTTGAGATCACTCATGTTATTGGATCAGTAATTTGGTCCTTTTTACTGTTGATAATATTCTACTATACCATTATGTCACCATTTGTTTACCCATTCTCCTGATGGGTAGATGGACTTGTGGATTGTTTATAGTGTTTCACTATCATGAACAAGACTGCTTAGGAGTTTCCTTTTCTCTTTTTCTTTTTTGTTTTGTTGTTTAAAGCAATGGGCAGGAGGAAAATGAATTAACAAAAAAAGTCACATTGCAAAAAAATGGATGAGTCTGACATTATAGGAAGAAGCTGGGAGAAGCAGGAAAAGATGCTTACTGTGCTCCCAGTGGCCTCTGGGTCACCAAGTAGCACTAATATCCCTTCCTGAAAGAGAAGCATGATTCAGTTCACGCCTCTTCTGGCTGGAAAACTCCAATGATCTACTCTGGTGGAATATTACTGTTAGACCCATTTCCGTTCAAGGTTGATGAACACTTGGCAAGAAATGTTGACTCACAAACAATCTTGAGATCCATCTCTGAGTTCAGTGTTTTGGTGAACTTTGCTCGATTAATACCAGTTTGTAACATTAGCCATTTACAAAGCCCATTACAACTTGCATAGAGATTTTAAAACCTTTTCTGTTCATTGCCACAGTTTCTGCCTTAATTCATCTTTTAATGTGTTTAGCAGGAGTAACAGACACTGTTGACTACTGCCCAGAAGTCATAGTGCCTTTCCCTTCACCTGTACCCTCCCTTTCTCCTGGGAGAAACTTGACTTGTTGATTTATCTATGTTAAGTCATAGATTCAGGCAAGGAACATTTTCCCGAGCCCTAGAGGCCAAATTTTGGTTGGTCTAGATCAATCATGGCAGTCTCAGATTCCCGTTGGCAGAGAATGAGTCACACTTTTGGCCAATGAAATATGAGTCTTCCGGGAGCTTCTAGAAAAGGTTGTACTTGTTCTTAGAAAAGAAACATTAGAGATATGAAAAAGGTAAACATCCTCTTTTGTCTCTGGGGGTGACTGTATGAGGAGGTGACTCTTGGAGCTGTAGCAACCACCCTGTGACTGAGGGGGACAAACCTGAAGACAAAAACCAAAACACTGGGTTGGGGTTGTGGCTCAGTGGTACAGTGCTTGCCTGGCATGTGTGAAGCATTGGGTTCGATTCTCAGCACCACATATAAGTAAATAAAGGTCCAACAACAACTAAAAAAAAAAAAAGCCAAGACACTGAGGAAGTAGAACGGAAAAATGGAAGAACTTGGTTCCTTGATGACGTTATCTACCTAGTCATACCAGAACCACAGCTATTGCTTTTCATCTCAAATTCCACTAGGCCTGCTTTCAGAGGTCTTTAGGTTAAGTTTCAAACAGTTCTCACATCCTACCTCTCAGACCCCCCAGCCCACAAACTAGAAGTAGCAAGCCAATGCTTGGGCCCCAAAATAGAACAAAAATACCATTTGTTAGATTTAGAAAACAAAAAAAGTGAACAGATGTAACATGAGCTGGCTACTTTATTCATTTATTATTTTTGTGCTAGGTGCTAGGAATTGAACCCAGAGCCTGTCCATGCTAGGCAAGTGCTCTACCAGTGAACTACATCCCAGCTAATTACTTTAAATATCATGTTTTGAAGTATTTCCCTGGAGAGGGCTTGACATGTGATAATGCTTCCCAGGATAGGGCAAGGGATGTTCTGAATATGCAGCGGCTCTTGACCCCAGGCCTGGTGAACATCCATTCCTACCCAAGTGCCCCCAAAGGCTGGTGCCCTTAATGCTGAGGCTGGTGGTTGTAGATTTGAGCTGCACTTACTAAGACAGTCTAAGAAGGGAGGTTTATATTGACTGCTCTTCTGGGTGCGGTCTCTGATCTAGGAAACTATTCATCCTCTGCAAAGAGATTCAGAAATATCTGTCACTCCAAGTCCCTGCAGGATTAGAAAGGTGACAAATGCAAAGGGCCTTAGTAAACCTTAAATTCCCATTTTATCTCCTTCACTGGAAGAACACTGGCAGATGGAATACTTCATGTGTAATTTCTCTTTCTATTTCTGAATCAATTCATTTAGATCATTCCCAAGGTTATAAAATAATATGTCCTAAGCCTATCAAAATTCAGAAAACAGAAAAATCATCACAATTTACTATCTACCTAAAACAATATAATGTGTTTTGTTTT
>NW_026006860.1:0-4513 GCF_001458135.2 Marmota marmota marmota
AAAAAAAAAAAAAAAAAAAAAAAACAGAATAAAACTACCATATGATTCACCTGTCCCACTCCTCAGTATTTATCCAAAAGAACTAACATCAGCATACTATAGTAATACAGCCACTTCAGTGTTTATAGCAGCACAATTCATAATAGCCAAATTATGGAATCAACCCAGATGTCCATCAGATGAATGGATTAAGACAATGTAGCAGATATATACATGGAGTTGTACTTGGCAGTAAAGAAGAATGGAATAATGGCATTTACTAGCAAATGGATGGAAATGAAGAAAATCATGCTAAGTGAAATAAGCCAGACTCAGAAAACCAAGAGCTGAATGTTTCTCTCATACGTGGAAGCTACAGCAAAATAAGGAAAAGTAAATGACGGGGCAGGAGATTGTCTATTATATAGATATATGGTAGATCTGTAGATAAGAAGAAGGAGAATGACAGGGACAGAGGAAAGAAGGAAAAGGGGTAGAAATATGTAATGAATTAAACAATAGCATGTTATACACATATATATAAATATACCAAGAATAATTTTACCCATATATACATTTACATGTAGAAATGCCAATCAAAATTAAATAAATAAAGAGGTGAAAGGAGAATCAATAGAGGAGAGGGAAAAGGGAGGAGAAAAGGAAAATTGAAATCAATTTCCTTGAATGTATTGTTTTGTAAAATAAATCCAAATACTCTACATAATTATAGTGCCCTAATTTTAAAAAAAAACTAAAACAATACAAATAATATACCAATTTAAGAAAAACTATAAATAAATTACAGAAATATCAGTAGAGGAGAGGGAAGGGAACGGGGGAAGGAGGAGGAAAGGGAAAGGGGAATTACTGGGGACTAAATTATAGCAAAGTATATTCTGTGCTTTTCTAATTATGTCAAAATGAATCCTAATAGTATATGTAACCAAAAAGAATCAATAAAAAAGAAACATAATCAAATTCACACAACAAAAAAAAATACAAAAATAAATAAGAAATGCTAGAGAGAATGTGGAGAAAAAGGAAGACTTTTACACTTTTGGTGAGACTATAAATCAGTACAACCACTTTAAAAATCAGTACAGAAATTCCTCAAAAGACATATAACCCGGCTATACCACTCCTTCATAGTTATCCTACTATAGCAAAAAATCATACTATAGTAGTACATGGATACCCATGTTTATAGCAGCACAATTCATAATAGCCAAACTATGGAACCAGCCTAGGTATCCATCAATAGACGAATGGATAAAGAAAGTGTGGTAAATGTACACAATGGAGTTTTATTCGGCCATAAAGAAAAATCAAATTTGGCACTTGGAGGAAAATGGATATAACCTGAGATCATTATGTTAAGCAAAATAAACCAAACTCAGAGAGTCAAGGGTTGTATGTTTTCTCTCATATGTGGAAGCTGGAGAAGAAGAACGAAAAGTAAAGTGGAGGTGGTCACATAAAAAAGCAAAGGGAGATCAGTAGAGACAAGGGATGGGTGAGGGAACTGGGGCGATGGCAAATGGGGAAAGAAGGGGAGTGCTGGGGAGTGATATTGACCAAATTACATTGTTATATTGTGTGCATATATTAATATGTAACAACAAAGCCCACTATTATGTATGACTATAATGCATCAATTTTAAAAATGTGGAGAAAAAAATAAACTAGTTAAGCTGAGCCCTAGACTTTACAGAAATTTGATATTGACTTGGTTTGAGGATTTTTCTTTCCAATAGGACACTGTGCTTACTCATTGAAACAGATCCCTCAGATTTTCTACATTAGTTCAGTGCTTTGCAATTTCATTATATTGATTATTTCTCAAAATAAATGCTCTCCTAGTTGGAGATAAGTTGGGAAAGGAAGCACAATTAATTGAAGAGATTTTAATATTCCTGGAACTTAAACTGTTCAGTTTTGAATGGGGAATTTAAAAATGATCCAAGAGCCAAAAAAATAATAATAATTTGTTTAGCTTTGAATTTATCCTGTGTTAATTTTTTAAATTTATTATAAACCAAATTCGAACTTTTTTAAAAAGCCCAGTAAATCAATCTAAATCAAAAATGAAAGTAGGTATATTCCAAAATTGTTTAAACTGACTATTAAAAAGGTATCTGAATGGAGAAACAAACCCGTTTCTGTCCTATTTGACTATCTTATTATATTTCACAGGGCAGACGAGAATGAAAAGACATTAACAATATCCCTAAGCCCAACACCCACAGTAAAATTAAGCATTGTAAACACTTCCGAAGTGTTTTCTCATCAAGTTCTTCCCGTTCAGAAACAATATGTACCCACCAAATAAAAACAATGGAGGCAGTGATTGCTTACGTCCCATTAAAATAACTGAAAATCTGATGTATAAGAAAGATTTTTAAAAATAAAAATAAAAAAGGTTAACAGGGCAATGTGTACTAGGACTCAGAATTCCCTCTTCTCAAATACTTTTTTTAAAATTTTTCCTGACAATACATATTTAACTAAATCTAAGCCAATGATCTCTAAAAACTATACATTCAATCAAGTCATGAAAATTATATAGATTAATGGAGTAATTTGAGAAGGAAGTAAAGAAGAAATCAGCTGAAACAGCAGGAAAACTGCAGTCAGGGCTCTGGCAAGAAAGTATCCCAAGCCCTCACTGCCAATGTCCTGACTTCTTTCTGTAGTCAGATCAATTGATTCAAACAACTCCACAGCTCCAGCAGCCTACTAATTCCCCTAATGAAAAAATATCAAGCATTTCTCCGAAACAAGAGCCAGCTGAGTAGTTGTCATTTTTTCATTTTTAATATTTTATACATTTATACAAGGTGCCACACGCTACCTGTAGCATGAAAAGAAATCCTAGACTCTATGTTGTGGTTTTAAATGAGTATTCAGCAAGTGCTTGATTAAAAATACTAGATCACCACATGTGATCTCAGTGTCCCTAAAATGCCAGTTCGAAACAATACCAAAAGATTCTAGAGATTAAAGCATTGAGGAAATAGTCAAAATGATACTGTATTAATGCTCTATAAATATTAATGTTTAAAGTAAAAAGAAAATGTTTTAGCATAAGAAACAAATAATCTGACTTACTTATTTAAATATGGTAACCACAGAGCAATCAAACATAAAGTATTACAGGAAATAATATTTAATTTTTCGGAACTTAATCCATTGACTTTCCCAATATTTTCCAAATAAACTTATAAGATGATTATGCCACTGATTAAGTTTACATTTGACTCAGAAAATTAAAACACATTCATATCTTAAATGGGTTTTTGCTGGAAGGAATGATTACAAATGTTAAAAACAATGAAATCAGAAATAGTTCCATATAGAGCACTAATCTCCAGGATATATAAACAAATCAAAAAACTTAACACTAAAAACCAAAAAAAAAAAAATCAATCAATAAATGGGCTAAGGAACTAAACAGACACTTCCCAGAAGAAGAAATACAATCAATCAACAAACATATGGAAAAATGTTCATCATCTCTAGCAATTAGACAAATGCAAATCAAAACTGCTCTTAGATTTCATCTTGCTCCAGTCAGAATGGCAATTATCAAGAATACAAGCAATAATAAGTGTGGGGAGGATGTGGGGGAAAAGATACACTCATACTTTCTTGGTGGGGCTGCAAATTGGTGCAACCACTCTGGAAAGCAGAATGGAGATTCCTCAGAAAACTTGAAATGGAACTACCATTTGAAAGAAAGCCCTTTCCCTAAAAAGACTTAAAATTTTCATATACAGTGATACAGCCACATCAATATTTATAGCACCTCAATTCACAATAGCTAAACTATGGAACCAACCTAGATGCCCTTCAACAGATGAAAGAAAATGTGGTACATATCAGCCTTAAAGAAGAATGAAATTGTGGCATTTGCAGGTAAATGGATGGAACTAGAGAATATCATGCTAAGTGAAATAAGCCAATTCCAAAAAACCAAAGGCTTAATGTTTTCTCTGATAAGTGGATGCTCTTCCACAGTGGGGGAGGAGGGGGATGAAGGAATTTTGGATTGTGCAGAGAGGAGTGAAGGGAGGGGTGGGGCTGTGGGGATTGGAAGGACAACAGAAGGAGATAGACATTATCAGACATTATTACCCTATATACATGTATGATTATACTACTGGTGTGACTCTGCACCATGTACAGCCAGAAGAATGAGAAGTTGTGCTCCATTTGTGTACAATATGTCAAAATGCATTCTACTGTCATGTACAACTAAGTAGAACAAATTTTTTTAAAGAAATAGTTCTACATAGTTGAAGACACATTGGTCCTAAAGTTTGAAGTACGCATCCTTACTATGCCATTAAATAACTGCATAATTGAATAAGCCACTACCACTCCACTACTTGATTATGTTAGCCATAACATAGAACAATTTGTCTTCACCTATCTACTTACAAGGTTGTGAAATCAGTTGAAGAATATTTACCAATGGACAACATACTAGACATGTGTGAAACAGGAAAACAAAAGATTTAGAATTTACAAT
>NW_026006861.1:0-4512 GCF_001458135.2 Marmota marmota marmota
ACCCTAACCCTAACCCTAAATCTAACATTATCCATTACCCTAAACCTAACCCTAACTGTAATGGAAACCCTAGCCATTCCCGAATACGAAACCAAAACCTAACCATAAACATACCCCTAGAACTAAACATAAACCTAACCTTTGCCCTGGGCCTAATCCTAGCTCAAACACTAACACTTACCCTAAATAACCATAACCCTATCCCTAAACCTAACACTTATCCTAAACCAAACCCTATCCCTATCACTAAACCTAATTCTAATCCTAGACTTAATCCAAACAATAACCTAGCCCTAACCCTATCTCTAAATCTATCCATTATGTTAAACATAATCTTAACCAAATGCTAACCTAAACCCTATTGCTAAACCTAACCCATCCATTACCATAAACCTTAACTGAAACCTAAACCTAACATTATCCATTACCCTAACCCTAAGCCTGAACCTAACACTAATTCAAGACCTAACCCTAAACTTTGACCTTAACCAAATGCTAACCCTGACCTTAACCCTAATAATACTGTACCCTTAACCCTAATAATAATACCTTAACCCTAATAATAACTGTAACCTGACCTTTACTCTAAACATAGCCTTAGCACTAGTTCTAGCCCTGAACCTAACAGAAACCCTATCCCTAAACCTAGCCTTAATCTTAACATAAACACTAACCCTACAACTAATCCTAATTCTAACTCTCACCCTAGCCCTAAAGCTAGCTATAACCCCCCACCCATTCCCCTAAACTTAATCCTAAAACCAATTCTAATCCTAAATATAGCCCTACCCCTAGGTCTAACTCTAACACTAACCCTAGCCCTAATTCTAGCCCTAATTTAGCTTTAACACTAACCCTAAATCTAAACCTAGACCTAAATCTAAATCTAACTCTCTTCCTAGCTGTTTCCCTTGTTCTGACCTATCTTTTAATGTAACACTAGCCCTAGCCCTAACCCTAACCATGGATCTAAACCTAACTCTATATTTAAACCTAACCCTAAACCTAAACCTCACCCTAACACTAGCCCTAATTCTAGCACTAATTCAAAATCTAGCCCTAACCCTAGTCCTAGCCCTAAAACAAAACACAGCCTTAGCCCTAACACTAACCCTAACCCATAGAAGCCAAGATGAAGTGAAACCTTAAAACACAAACTGTTCCTGACAATGAACCTTGAACTGAGAAGGTCCAACCTGGGAAACCTTGTAATGCTAGGAAAAAGATGAATCCTGAGTAGTATCAAAGAAATTTGAACAAAACTAACTCTAAGCTTAGCATTAGTTCTAACCCTAGCCCTAACTCCAATCCTAAAACTAAGCCTTTCCTGTTCATAGAGCTTAATCATAAAAGTCTCAAATTTGTGGTGCCTAGAAGGCAAGGTAACAGATGAATCCTGCCCAGTATCAAAAAAAAAAACCCTGACCAATAATTGGGGGAGGTGTTTCAATACATGCCTATTTCCCATGTTTTCTCCTAAAGTGCTCTTGGATAAACTGATTTTTCATGCTTCAGCTTAAGGGACTTTCACAAGGAACATACCAGAGCATGACACAGTGAAGTGATTGAATGTGTGAAGTTTCATGCAGCTAGCACCAACCCTGTTTGATTTCCAGCTCCATTTCCATTCACACCTATATGCCATAATGTAGTGAAAATTAAAAATTCAAACTGTTCCTGAAACTGAACCATTGAACCTTGAAGGCCCAAACTTGGAAACCCTCCTAAGGTTGGTCAAGGATGAATCCTGTACAGTATCAAAATAATATGACCATAAAAATTCAAAGCTCTTTTACTATATGTGTATTTTGCTTGCTCCTCAAGCACTCAGAGATAAAGCTGTTTCTTTCTACTTCTGCTTAGGGATACTTCACAGGAAACAAACTAGAGAATGCTCACTGAGAACTGATTGAGTGTGTGAAGTTTCAAGCAGCTAGAACAAACCCTGTTTGATTTCTAGGTTCATTTCCATTCACCCCTATAGGGCAAAAAGAGGAGAAACATGAAAATTGAAACTGTTACTGAGAGAAAACCCTTTTATGTAGGAGGCCCAAACATTTGGAGTATAGTCAAAATAGGAAAAAGGTGAATCCTGCCCAGTATCATAGAAATTAAAAAACAAAACAAAACAAAACAAAACAAAAAAAAACTGACTCTAACCCTAACACTAGGTCTAAACCTAGTCCTAACACTAATTCTAACCCTAAACCTAATATGCTTAGAGAGCCTTTGATCATAGACATTTCAAAATTGGGAAGTCTATTGGGGCAAGGTTACAGATCAATAATGGGCAGTTTCAAAGAAAACTGACAGAATAATTGGGGGAGCTATTTCAGTACAAACATATTTCCCTTTTTTCTCCTAAAGTGTTTTCAGATAAATTTGTATTGCATGCTTCAGCTTATTACTAATTTCACAAGGAACAAACCAGAGAGTGCCCACAGAGAACTGATTGAGTGTGTGAAGATTCAAGCAGTTAGCACGAACCTTGTTTGATTTCCAGCTCCATGTCCATTTACCCATGTAGGTCAAAATGAAGTGAATCCATAAAATACAAATTGTTCCTGTTAGCAAAGAATTGAACCGAGAAGGCCGAAAGCTGGGGAACATAGTAAGGCTAGGTAAAAGTGTATCTTGCCTAGTATCAAAGAAAATTGAACAAGACGAATTTTAACCCTAACACTAGACCTAACTCTAACCATAAGCCTAACCCTAACCTGTTTAGAGAACCATTGATCATAGAATTCTCAAAGCTGAGGAGCCTAGTGGAGCAAGCTACCAGATGATTCCTGCCCAGTATCAAAGAAATCTGACCCAATGATTGTGGGAGGTAGTTAAATACATGTATATTTTCCTGTGGTCTCATAAAATGCTTTCGCATAGTGGTGTTTTTGGATGCCTTATCTTTGGGATACTTTCACAAGGATAAAACCAGAGCATCCTCACAGAGACCTGATTGAGAGTGTGAAGTTTCAAGCAGCTAGCAAAAACCCTGTTTTATTTCCAGCTCCATTTCCACTTACCCATATAGGTTAAAATGAAGTGAAACCTTAAGATGAAAACTGAAATACTGACAGCAAACCGGTGACTCTAGAAGGCCCAAATCTGGGGACTATACTAAGGCTAGGTAAAAGATATATCCTGTCTAGTATAAAAGAAATTTGAACAAAACTACTGTAAACCTAACACTAGATCTATCCTTAATCCTAACCCTACAGCTCACCATAGCCTGTTTAGAGAACATTTGATCATAGAAGTCCAAAAATATGGGAGCCTAGTGGGGTAAGCTAACAGATAAATCCTGCACAGTATCAACAAAATCTGAGCAAATAATTGGGGGAAGTGTTTCAGTACATGCATACTTCCTTGATTTCTCCAAAAGTGGTCTGGGATAAAGTTGTTTTGCATGTTTCATCTGATGGCAACATTCATAAGGAACAAACCAGAGAGTGCCCACAGAGAACTGATTGAGTGTGTGCAGTTTCAAGCAGCTAGCACCAACCCTGTTTGATTTCATGCTCCATTTCTCTTCAAGAAAATACTTCAAAATAAAGTGAAATCATAAAATACAAACTGTTCCTGAAAGCAAACCATTGAACCGAGAAGGCCCAAACCAGGGAACATTGTGAGGCTAGGTAAAAGATGAATCCTGACCAGTATCAAAGATACATGAACAAAACTGGCTCTAACCTTAATACTAGGTTTAAATCTAGCCCTTACCCTAACCATAAACCTAACCCTAATCTGTTCAGAGGACCTTTTATCATAGAAGTCCCAAATTAAGGGAGCCTAGTGGGGCAAGCTAACAGATGAATCTTGTGCAGTATCAAAGAAATCTGACCAAATATTTTGTGGAGGTAGTTCAGTACATGTATATTTCCCTGTTGTCTCCTAGAGTACTTTCAGATAAAGATGTTTTTGCCTGTTTCAGCTTTGGGAAACTTTCACAAGGAAGAAATCAGAAAGTGCCCACATAGAACTGATTGAACGTGTGCAGTTTTAAGCAGCGAGCACTTACCCTGTTTGATTTCAAGTTCTATTTCCACTTACCTGCATACGTCAAAATGAAGGAAACCTTAAAATACAAACTGTTCCTGACAGCAAACCATTGAAGGGATTAGGCCCAAACCTGGGGAAAATAGTAAGGCTAGGTAAACGATGAATTATGCCAAGTATCAAATGAATTTGAACAAAACTCACTCTAACTCGAATACTAGATCTAATCCAACCCTAAACTAATTCTAAACTGTTTTGAGTACCTATGATCATAGAAGTCCCAAACTTGGGGAGCCTAGCAGTGCAACTTATCCGATGAATCTTTCAGTGTCAAAGAATAAAAAATTGGGGGACGTATTTCAGTACATTCATATTTCCCTGTATTTTTTCTTAAAGTGCACATGGATAAATTGTTTTCCATGCTTCAGCTTAAGGTATTTTCACAAAGAAATCCAAAGAGTGTGCACAGAGAGCTGATTGAGTGTGTGAAGTTTCATGCAGCTAGCACCAACCCTG
>NW_026006862.1:0-4511 GCF_001458135.2 Marmota marmota marmota
CTTGACTAAGTAAACAAGATTGTATCAACATCCATATTGTTAATGTGCCAACTGGCAAAGTTCCTGGGCTTTCCTCTTTTATCTTTTTAAAATCTTTACCATGATGGTTCCATTGTGATATATTTAACATATTTTCCTTAAGAAGCCATGGGCTACATTTTTATATGGTCTTAACATGTGCCCTAACTGTTCTTGATTTTACTGAGATGCCTCCTTCCTTTAGCAATTTACTTAATGCCCTTTCGGTTTGGTTCTTTCTAATTTTTAATCTCAGATTTTCTTTACAAAGAAAGGGCTTACTAAGATAATGCAAAACAAAACCGAGACAAAATGAAACAAAAATGGAACAAAAATTCATTATATCAGCCTTTCTATCCTACTGAAATGTCCATCCATCCTTCTCCCTATCTGTTTCTCAAACGCAAATAGTTTTTCCTCAGATGTGAGTGGTTTTTCTTCCATCCCACCCATCTCCAGGGACAAGCAGCTTAAAATAAAAGCAAAACAAAATGAAAGAAGAATCTTTAAATGGTTACCAATCCTCTCTGACTGCCCTCAGCAGCGAGCAGTTTACCTTATAACTTACCCTCAGCCGTTCCCCATACAGGCCACCATATGCCATAGTCCAGCTGGGCTGCCTAAGTACAACTGGGACAAATAAGTGAGAGGTGACAAATAACTTGAAGGTTGAAGCAGGAACTACTTTATTGCAAGTGAACTCAGCAGGAACTGAGAACTCAAAGTAGCGATCGCCTACACTCAAGGTATCAGGGGCCGCTTCTCTACCAGACTGCAGAGGTACATATACCCAGCTAATTATACACAGCTTAACTTAATAGACATCATATAGAAACAGCAGCCAGTCATTAAGGAATCCTCATCATCTTAATGGCTTGCTGGCTTTGGCTCAGACCCACTCCTACTAGCATACTGCCAGGCACCATCTTAACTTGGTTGTGGCCCTCATCAGCTGAGATTCCAGTAAACTCAGAGTTCTGTGGGAAGCTCTGCAACCACTTTCAAATGAAAGTATATTTTCCTTGCCTCTTCTTAGGGCTACTTCAACAGAGAACAAAGAATAGAGAGCACACTGAGAAATAATTGAGTGAGTCAAGTTTCAAGCAGCGAGCCCAAACCATGCTTGACTTAGAGTTCAAAATTCATGTATCTCTATATGGGAAAATGAAGTGAAACCTTAAAATTCAAAGTGTTCCCAGAAATTAACACTTCACCTAGAAGGACAAAATTTTGGCAGACAAGGGCAACTTGTATCTTATCTTTCCTGCCAAGTATCAACAAGATCGAGTGAAAAGATATTTGTTGAGGTTTCAGTAAACTAGGATTTCTGTGGAAGCTCTGCAAATGCGTTCAAAGGAAAGTGTATTTTCCATGACTCTGCTTAGGGCTACTTCAACAGGGAACAAATCATAGAGAGTACACTGAGAACTAATTGAGTGAGTCAAGTTTCAAGCAGCTAGGATAAACCATGTTTGATTTAGAGTTCTAAATTCATGTATACCTATAGGGGAAAACGAAGTGAAACCTAAAACTTTAAAGTGGTACTGGAAATGATCTCTTCAACCTAGAAGGAAAAAAATTTGGCTGACAGGTAAAACTTATATACTCATCTTTTCTCCCAATTATCAACAAGATTGGGGGAAAATTGTTGCTGGGATTCCAGTAAATTCATAGTTATGTGGAAGCTATGCAAATGCTTTCAAATGAAAGTGTATTTCCATGCCTCTGCTTAGGGCTACTTCAACAGGGAACAAACATAGAGAACACACTGAGAACCAAGTTCCATCAGCTATATCAAACCATATTTGATTTAGAGTTCCAAATGCAATTATCCCTATATGAGACAAAGAAGTGAAACCTAAAATTTCAAAGTGATCCTGCAAATGAATGCTTCATCCTAGGAGAACTAAACTTGGGCAGCCAAGTGCAACTGGTACCCTCATCTGCCAAGTATCAAGAAGATCAGTGAAAAAATATTTGCTGATAATCCAGTAAACTCGTAGTATTGTGGAAACACTGCAAATGCTTTCAAATGAAAGTGTATTTTCCTTGCCTCTGCTTAGGGGTACTCAACAGGGATTCCATAGAGAGCACAATGAGAAGAAATTGAGTGAGTCACGTTTGAATCAGCTACCACAAACCATGTTTGATTTAGAGTTTCAAATGCATGTATCCATATATGGGAAAATGAAGTGATACCTAAAAATTCAAAGTGTTCCTGGAAAAAAAAAACGCATAAATTTAAAAGAATGAAATTTGTGAAGAAATATACAAATGATATATTCATCTTTTCTTCAAAATATCAACAAGATCAGGTGCAAAAATATTTGTTGAGATTCCAGTAAAGTTGGAATTCTTTGGAAGCTCTGCAAATGCTTTGAAATGAAAGTGTATTTTCCTTGTCTCTGCTTAGGGCTACTTCAACAGAAAACAAAACAAAGAGAACACAGTGAGAAACAATAGAGTGAGTCACGTTTCATCAGATAGCACAAACTATGTTTGATTTAGAGTTCCAAAAGCATGTATCCCTAGACAGAAAAATGAAGTGAAACCTAAGGATTCAAAGTGTTCCTGGGAATGACGCTTTAACCAAGAAGAACAAAATTTGGGCAGCCAAGTGCATCTTGTATACTCATCTTTGCTGCCAATTATCAATAAAATCGGGTGAAAAAATATTTGGTGAGATTCCAGTAAACTCGCAGTTCGGTGGAAGCTCTGCAAAGGCTTTTAAATGAAAGTGTATTTTCATTTCCTCTGCTTAGGGCTACTTCAACAGGGAAAAAAGCGTAGAGATCAAACCGAGAACAAATTGAGTGAGTCAAGTTTCAAACAGCTAGCACAAACTGTGTTTGACTTAGAGTTCCAAATGTATATATCCCTATAGGGGAAAATGAAGTGAAACCTAAAAATTCAAAGTGTTCCTGGTAAAGAGGCTTCAACCTCTAAGGATGAAATTTGGGCAGCCAAGTGCAAGTGGTATACTCATCTTTCCTGTGATGTATCAACAAGATCAGTTGAAAAAATATTTTCCGACATTCCAGTAAACTCAGAGTTCTCTGGAAGCTCTGCCAACACTTTGAAATGATAGTGTATTCTCCTTGCCTCTGATTAGAGCTAATTCAACAGGAAAAATGTATAGAGAGCACACTGAGAAGTAATTGAGTGAGTCACATTTCAAGGTGCTAGCACAAACCGTGTTTGACTTAGCGTTCAAAATTAATGCATCCTTATTGGTGTAAACGAAGTGAAACCTAAAAATTCAAAGTGTTCCCGAAAAAGAAAGAATGCTTCAACTTAGAATAAGGAAATTTATGCAGCCAAGTGCATCTGGTATACTCATCTTTCCTGCCATGTTTCAACAAGTTCAGGTGAAAAGATATTTGTTGAGATTATTGAAAACTCGGAGTTCTATGGTCGCTCTGCAAACACTTTCAAAGGAAAGTGTATTTAACTTGCCTCTGCTTAGGGCTACTTCAACAGAAAACAAATCATAGAGAGTGCATTGAAGCGAATAATTCAACCTATCAGAATGAAATTTGGGCAGCCAAATGCAACTGGTATACTCATCTTTCCTCTCAGGTATCAACAAGTTCAGGTGAAAAAAAATATTTGCTGTGATTCCAGTAAACTCAGAGTTCTGTGGAAGCACTGCAAAGGCTTTCAAATTAAAGTGTATTTTCATTTTGTCTGCTTAGGGCTACTTCAACAGGGAATAAAACATAGAGAGCACAATGAGAACAAATTGAGTGAGTCAAGTTTCAAGCAGCTAGCTAGATTAGAGTTCCAAATGTATGTATCCCTACAGGGCAAAATGAAGTGAAACCTAAGAATTCAAAGTGTTCCTGGAAATGACGCTTTAATATAGAAGAATGAAATTTGGGCAGCCAAGTGCAAGTGGTATTCTCCTTTTTTCTATCAGGTATCAACAAGATTGGGTGAAAAAATATTGTCTGACATTCCAGTAAACTCGGAGTTCTCTGGAAGCTCTGCCAATGCTTTGAAGTGAAAGTGTACTTTCCATGCCTCTGCTTAGGGCTACTTCAACAGGGAACAAAGGAAAAAGAGCCTACTGAGAATTAATTGAGTGAGTCAAGTTTCAAGCAGTTAACACACACTCTGTTTGATTAAGTGTTCCAAATGTATGTATCCCTATGTGTGAAAACAAAATAAAACATAAAAATTCAAAGTGTTCCTGGAAACAAATGTTTCACCCTAGAAGAATGAAATTTGGGCAACCAAGTGCATCTGGTATACTCATCTTTCCTGCCAAGTATCAACAAGTTCGGATGAAAATATATTTCCTGAGATTCCAGTAAACTTGGAGTTCTGTGGAAGCTCTGCAAATGCTTTCAAAGGAAAGTGTATTTACCTTGCCTCTGCTTAGGGCTACTTCAAGAGAAAACAAAGCATAGAGAGTGCACTGAAATGAATACTTCAACCTATAAGGATGAAATTTGGGCACCCAAGTGCCACTGGTATCCTCATCTTTCCTG
>NW_026006863.1:0-4511 GCF_001458135.2 Marmota marmota marmota
CTCTCTTCTTCATTAAAACATCATACTCCATGATACCAATTGAGAACCCCTTGGAATAGGACCCAGAAATATTTTTTAAAGCTAGCCAGGTGATCCTAATGTTCAACCAGCATTAACTCTTGGTTCAAAAATTCAAATAGCCCTTCCTATCTTATGAACAGCAGCTATCTCTGGGAGAAAGTTTTCTCTTTGCAGAGAAAATTACTTAACACTCTCTTAGATCAATAAATATTTGTTGGAAGAATCTGGGTGAGATTGGGTTCAAATGATCAAGGGGATAAAAACACAAGAGAGGTAGCCATTAAAATACATTGAAAATAGGGTGTGGGGCATTATGAAGTGTGCTATGATTAAGAGGTAAGATGGGAGGCCGGGCGTGGTGGTGCATGCCTATAATCCCAGCACTTAGCAACACAGTGAGACCCTGTTTCTAAGTAAAATACAAAATAGGGCTGGGGATGTGGCTCAGTGGTCAAGTGCCCCTAAATTCAATCCCTGGTAAACTCCACCCCACAGGGGGTGGGGAAGAGGTAAAACAGAGAGATCATGCCTACAAGTATCTGTGCCTTCCTGGGGTCAGCTTGGGTCCAGTACCACAGAGGGAATCTTCTTGAGAGATTAACTCCCATTTACCAAACTCACAGAGATTGATAACTCTACATCATCATGAAGCTACACAATTAATTCCCTGGTGCTGTAGACCAGACAGGAGGGAGGGCCATACAGAGAGGAATACTGGGTGCATAAATTTTAATTTATGGGGAGGAAGATGTTCTGATAGACAGTGACACTCAGGTGGGCATTTCTCAGACAGGTATGCCATGTGATACACATCTATAGTCACTATACAAAGCCTCTGCTTTGCCCAGGCTTTTGTTTGTTGTTTGTTTTTGTTTTGTAGTGTAGGGGATTGAACCCAGAGCCTCACTTATGTTAGGCAAACCCTCCACCACTGAGCTATAGCCTCAGGCCCTTTGCCCAGGTTTTTCCCCTCCAGTGCTGGGAATCAAACCCAGTGCCTTGTGCATTCAAGGTAAGTCCCCTACCAGTAAATTGCATTCCCACCCACTTTGCCCAAGTTTTTAACATTGTTTTTGACAGTGTTTAGAGATACCAAACACCTGCTAGTTCCAGGAAAGAAGGGACACGTCAAATAGAGAAAAATAACTTTATATTTCCTATTTCAAAGGAGAAGCAGACAGTGGCTGGGGAGGCTGAGGCAGGAGGATCATGAGTTCAAAGCCAAACTCAGCAACAGTGAGGCACTAAGCAACTCAATGAGACCCTGTCTCTAAATAAAATTCAAAACAGGGCTGGGGATGTGGCTTAGTGGTCGAGTGCCCCTGAGTTCAATCCCTGGTACCAAAAAAAAAAAAAAAGAAGAAGAAGAAGAAGCAGGAAAAAATGCATTGTGGGGAAAGAAATTTAATACTGCCAATTTTACAATTTTAACTGGATACATATTATCTCATTTAATCCTTCTAACACTGTCTAAAAGTTGCTATTATTCCAGTCTATAAGGAAGAAACTAAGGGTCAGTGAGGTTAAATAACTTGCCCAAGATCAGAGTTGGAATGTAGTAGAGACAGGATTGGAACTCTCCAAGTCTCATGTTTTAAAGCAGCTGTTCTCAAACTTTCTTGTACATTAGAATCACCTGGGGAGCTTCTTTGAGCTACTGACCTCTGGGACAAGTCCCATTCTGAGATTCTGATCTGGAGTAAAGATGGGGTTTAAAATCTGCATGTTACAAGTCCCACTCCTCCTCTGCTCTAGTACTTCTGATGCAAGTGGACTTTTGTGGGGATTCACAGCTCTCCTCTATGTGTGATGCTTAAACCATGATTCTCTGCTGCTCTGTGATCCTCTTCCACTTCCTGGAGTCACCTGATGAGTTCAAAGGCCTTCCACACTGAGCTCAGATCAGGACAAAGTGCACATATCTTTCAATGAGGCATCTATACCAGCTGGCTCATATCCCAAGAGAAGAGAATGAGCTCCCTCACAACATGAGGCTTCCAAATTAGAGAGAGGGGACAAGTGGCTCTGTTGCAGATCTTCTCTCTGAATACTTTCAAGAAGAAAGCATCTGTTTGGCCTTAAACTAGGTAATTTCATCTCTGTTGCTCTGAACCCCTCCCTGCCCAAGTCCCAGGAAAAAGAAAAACAAACTTTGGCTGCTAGAGAACGGACTGCCTGCATCATGAGTGCTAAAGCCATCACAGCTGTTAGAAGTCAGTGTCTGCTGCAGCTGGTGGGCAGGGGCTGTCAGTTACCAGGCCTCAGTGAATTCACCTGCATTTGGCTTTTGGAGTGTTTTGTTTTTGCCATACTGGGGATTGAACCCAGAGGCACTCTACTACTGAGCTACAACCACAGTTCTTTCTATTATTTATTTTGAAACAGTGTCTCACTAAATTGCTGAGGTTGGCCTTGAACTTGTGATCCTGCTGCCTCAGCCTCCTAAGTAGCTGCAATTGTATGTACCACTGTGCCTGGCCATGCATTTGGATTTAATTCTGAGTTGACCCTCCATCAACACCCTTTTCTCACCCTCAGCTCCTCTAGCACCTCGTTCTCTCTGGCCATGTTTTTGGGGAAAGTTGAAGTTACATGCTTCTTTGGTTGCTGTGAGGATCATGGTCAGGAATTTCACTTAATAAGTGGCATAAGCAGGGAAGCTTGCCACTCCACTCTAGAAAAGATGGAGCATTGAAGTCACAGCAGAAATAGCACAGAGAACTCCAAACACCACTCAGCCACCAGTTTTTGTAAAGGTTTTTGTAAAAGTTAATCTTTATAAGCCTTGTATTAAAAGTGATAATATCTATTATGCTCAGGTGTGATAAGAATTATATTAAAAAGTGTGTATTAAAAGAGTCTGGCACATAGGGCTCGGCAACAATAGCAACAATAACCAGCTAACTTTTATGTAATATTTCTTACATGCCAAGCACTCTTCTAATCACACTACATTCAGATTTGATTTCTAAATTACAATGACCCTCTGAAATAAGTACTTTTATTATGCCCATCATACAGAAGAGGAAATAGTTGTGGAGATGTGGAACAAAGGGTCCAGGGTCACACAATGAACCAGTACCAGAGCTGAAATTCAAACCTAGTCAATGACTCTAACACATTTTGCTGATGCTTTTGTCGCTGTCTTTGTTGTTTACCAAGGACCTGCTGTATACAATACACTCTGACACTTATGAGGGCCACAAAGAATAATTACAGATGGGCTTTGTCCCCAAGAAATGTACAGTCTAGACCAAATACAGTGGCAAGGCCTCTGATTAAAGGAAGTCTAATATAAGGTAGCTCTGCCAAGTGCATACTGAGTAATTTAGAAGTGCAGAGGAAGCAAAAGTCCATGGAGAGGCTGCGAATCACATGCCCTTGGGCTCACAGAGCACCTCCTCCCTTCCATAGATTTGTCTTTATTCCTGTACCACTCAATGAATCATGGGTTTTAGACTTATACCACATGGGTTCAGATCCCTATTACAGCTTGGGATAAGTCATATAGCCCCTATGAACTCTATTTTTTCTTCCATATCAAATGGGAAAAATTAACAATACTTAATACTTCCCTCTCCAATGTCACTGTGATGATTCCTTTTTAAAAAATGAATTTATTTTTTAGAGTGGTTTCAAGTTTACAGCAAAAATGAGAGAAAAGTACAAAGATGGTCCATATGCCCCTCATCCCCACACATACATAGTTTCCCCACTATCAACAGCCCTCACCAGAGTGGCAGTTGGTGACGTTACATTGACACATCATTGTCCAAAGTCCATAATTTATATCAGTGTTCTCTCTTGGTGGTGTGCATCCTATGGATTTGGACAACAGAATAACGACAAATATTCACCACTATAGTATCGTAAGGGTATCTTCCCTGCCCTGAAGATCTTCTGTGTTTGAACTTTTTGTTCCTTCCTTCCCCACCCTCCTCTGCCCCTAGTCCTAGAAGTCACTGGTCTTTTTATGATCTCCACACTTTACCCATTTCCAAATGTAGGCTTTTTAGATTGGCTTCTTTCACTTAATAATATGCAGTTGAGTTTCCTCCATATTCTTTTCATGGCTTGAGAGCTCATTTTTTTATGCTGAATACTATTTCATATCTAGATGTACCACAGATTGTTTATCATTTTCCTACTGCAGAATAACTTTGTTCCTTTCAAATTTTAACAGTTATGAATTAAGCTGGTATAAACATCTGTGGGCAGGTCTTTGTGTGGACATGTGCTTTCAACTTCTTTGGGTTAAGACCAAGGAGTTTGATCACTGGATCATATGAAAGAGTATGTTTAATTTTATAAGAAACTGTCAAATTGCCTTCCAAAATAACTGTACCATTTTACATTCTCACCAGTAATGACTAGGAGTTCCTGTTGCTCTGTGACCCACCAGCATCTGGGTTGTCAGTGTTCTTTTCTTTTCTTTCCTTTTCTTTCTTTTCTTTTCCCTCCCTCCCTCCCTCTCTTCCTTCCTTCCTTCC
>NW_026006864.1:0-4510 GCF_001458135.2 Marmota marmota marmota
TCGGCCGTGGACAGTCGCACGGGCACCAAGGTGGCCATCAAGAAGCTGTACCGGCCCTTCCAGTCCGAGCTCTTCGCCAAGCGCGCCTACCGCGAGCTGCGCCTCCTGAAGCACATGCGCCACGAGAACGTGAGTCGCGTGCGGGGCCGGCTCCCCCCCAGCCAGCCGTGCCCCAGCGTCAGCCTCCTCCGGGAAGACCAGACCCTCTTCCCAAGGACAGGCGGTCGGAGCCGGGCAGTGGGGACAGAGCCCAGCCACTTTCTGTGGGTCACTACTTCCCCCAAGCCCAGTCCCTCCTCAACTCGGCCACAAAGCCGACCTCCAGGCAGGGTGGTGGGAGGAGGGTTCTCCTGGAGGAGGCACTTCCCCTCTTCCCCACGGCAGGTGGCTTCTCCAGCCACTAGCTCTTCTCCTGTCCACTTTGGAGCCTTCTACTCCAGGGGCCTTGGGGGTGCAAGGCAGGCAGAGTGCTGGGGTCAGGCACTGTGGCTGTCACCTGCGAGCAGTGCAGACTCTGGATGAGGGGTTTAGGGAGCTGTTTTGTTGGGGGTATAACTGGGTCCCCAATGGAAAAAGCCATCTTATTTCCAGTCTGGTTGCCCCTGGGCCTCTCACATGGTCATCGTGAGTATAGCCTCTGAGTTCTGTCCCTTCCAACCCAGTCTGGACACCCACACCTTGGCTCCTGACAGATGTTCTGGCCCCTTCTGGGTCACCAGAGCCACCAGCCCCCTGGGAACATGAGGTCCCGGTGTCCACCATCAAACTGACCCCTTGATTCCTGGCCCATGCCACTTGACCCCTCTGGTGGGTTCTTTATTTTTCCTGGCTCCCTGTGTCCTTTCCAGCCTTGGGCTTGGTTGGCTCCCTTTCTGTGTTCGGTCCACTTGGGGTACCCTTCCACTTCCCAGTCACATTTGGGCCTCATCCCACGAGTTCAGCCACCTCCATCCTTGGTTTCATCCAGCCTCCCACTTCTACCCACCCCCACCCAGGGGCCTATCCATGTCCTCTGTTTAACCAAGGGCTCTGGGCCTCCTCCTCAGTCACCTCCCACCTCTGACCCAGTCTGTGCTGGGTCACTCTGCCAGGCTCCGGAGTGCCCACAGCTGGGCATTGCTGCATCCAGAATGTCCTGAACACAAGCTGGGAGGTTCTGCCGATTGTGATCCACCTTCCCATGAGGAGACTGAGGCTCAGAGAGGCTGGGTGCTCCACTCAGTGGGGACAGGGAGCTGCCACAGACCCCTTAGCCATTTCAGGCTTTCTCTTCTCAAACCCTGGCCCCTTGCTCTGGGCCATAGTCCACACTACAGAGGGCAGATGGACACTGTTCCTCTTCTTTCTAGAGCTCTTCCAGTGCTCCTGGCCCCCATTCTCAGGTCATGTCTGCTGCTCCATCTGCCCACCAGGCCCGTGGCTTCACCCATCCATGTTTCTGCCCACGGGTCTGGCTTTAAGTGCTGTGGTCACCCAGTTGCCTCTCCATTTTGGTTCCACTGTTTCTGTGTTCCACTCTGTTCCTACACTGCAGCAGAAGGTCATGTTCAGCATCACACCTGGGCTTCAACCCTTCTAAAGTGGCTCTTCAGATCAAATTCATCCTTCCTCTGGTGTGTGTGTGTGTGAGGTCCTGCTGGGCTTCCTCCGGCCTCTCCTCCACTCTCCCCTGGCCTGGGCATCAGCCACCTGGCCTCCCCCTCTGTTACTCAAACCCTAGAGGTGTTCTCCCTCCTGTCTTGGCCACCATGTGCCTGGCCTCTACTGGCACATCCACCTGCCCCTCAGGCTGCTGGCATATGCAGTCCCCCTTCAGGAGGGCTTCCTGGGCCTCTAAAGACCCCATTACCCCCAAGTGCTAGAACTGCCATTGTCACGTTGCCTGTCTGCTGTTTATCTGCAGGAGCCAGGTCTGCCACTTAGTCTCAACAGCAGAGGCATGAACCCAGGAAGGAGCTACCTGATGTCCCCACCCTGGTCCTGGGTCGACTTGGCTGGGGAGAGGGACAGGGAGGGAGGGCCAAGAGCTGGTGCCCTAGGACTGCTTGGATCCAGCCCAGACTTAGGACTGCCTCTCTCCCAGAGAATCCCGGCTGTCACCACCCAAAAATAGCCTGTGTCTGTGGGCAAGTACACCAGTGCTTGGCCACACTGCCAGTGGGCACAGTACAAGGAGACAAGGACAGCTGCAGGGGGGGCCTTCCTGCCTTAGTGCAATGCTACCTGCGGTGTGTCCTAAAACCCTGCATCCTCTGTATGTCCTTGACACCACCTGGCCCTCTGCCCTGCAGGTGATTGGGCTGCTGGATGTGTTCACTCCTGATGAGACCCTGGATGACTTCACAGACTTGTGAGTACTGACCTGGGCTGGCCAGGGGTGGGAGGGGGACAGGTGGCTCCTGGGTGCTGGCTTCATGTTTTGGGTGGTCTTGGGGGCCTTCTCCCCATAGCATGAATGGAGGTCCAGGGGCACATAGCCCATCCCCCACTCACATCACAGCCTACTGCACACCTTCCCGTGTTCCTGGGACCCACGGACACTGGCATGCCTGGGAAGAGCTGGGGCTTCCTCTTCCCTCCAGCCTGGCGCCTGGGCCCTTCATGTTGGAGGTGTGAACCCTGGACCCAGTGTTTGTGAACAGGCAGGTCCCGTGCTTCAGACTCTGGCACCTGGTGTGTGCCTCGAAACCAGAGCTGCTGACCTTTGTTGGCAGATGGGTCAGAGGCGGCGAAAGTACCCACCCTGTCTCTGCCCTGCTGAGCTTGCCCTGCAGCTGGCCAGCCCACACTTGCTTTGCTGTTGGCCGAGGTCACAGTAGGTCTGGGAAGGGCTGGAGAAGGCAGCAGGCTACTTGTGGCTTGTCAGAGGTCAAGGCCCACACTGGCCCAGTGTTCTCTGGAGGGGGCTGATGTCATGTTTCCTCCACCTGCCTGCTCATCTCTCTGGCCCAGATGTCTGAGGTCCCCACCTCGGCCCCAGACTCCCTCCTCCCCTGCCTGTGAGGCCTTGGGTCTAGTGGCCTTCAAGGCCCAACCCTAGCCCTTGCCTGGCATGCAGCACTCTTCAGATGGAAGTCCAAAATCCCTATCACAGCTGGGTACAGTGGCATGAGCCTGTGATCTCAGTTTATCCGGAGGCTGTCGCAGAAGGATCATAAGTTCGAGGCCAGCCTTAGCATTACAGCAAAACCCGGTCTCAAAAAAAAACAAAACAGCCAAGTCATGGTGGTGCATGCTATGATCCCAGCAACTCAGGAGCCTGAGGCAGGAGGATCACAAGTTCAAAGCCAGCCTCAGCAATTTAACAAGACCCCTAAGCAACTTAATGAGTTCTTGTCTCAAAATAAAAAAACTAAACAGGCTGGGGATGTGGCTCAGCGGTTAAATACCCCTGCATTCAATCCCTGGTACCAACGAAATGAACAAACAAAACAAGCAGGACTTCTGCTCAGTGGCAGAGCCCTTGTCTAGCAGGGGTGAGGCCACAGGTTTAATAACGACAAAACCAAAAACCCCAAGGAGCAATTCCTTCCCCACCAGACATTCCAGGCAGGGTAGGTGGGAGGGAGGGAGGGTGGGAATGTGCTGGAGAAGATGAGGCCATTGCTCACTGACTGGTAGGGGTCACTGACCAGTGATGAGTGGGGCTTGGGGCATTGACTGGACTGGGATCCAATGAGGACTGGGTGCTACAGGGTACCCCTTGAGGAGTCCCTGCTGGGGCTTGAGCCTGGGTCCAGCCCAGATCCTGAGGCTGGCCCTGCCTGCTGACTGTACTGGGGCGTCCCTTCTGCAGCTACCTGGTGATGCCATTCATGGGCACTGACCTGGGCAAACTCATGAAGCATGAGACACTGAGTGAGGACCGAGTCCAGTTCCTGGTGTATCAGATGCTAAAGGGGCTGAGGGTGAGGCCTGCAGGGTGGCCGCAGGGAGGTGGGTGGAATAGGGCATGGTGGCCCGGAGGGCCTGTGAGCTGACCCCCTCTTTCCCACAGTATATCCATGCTGCTGGTGTCATCCACAGGGTGAGTCCTGGCAGGGGTGGGAGGCCACCTGACTGCCCCTCCCTGGTTGTGTGGGCACAAGAGGGGTTTTATCCCGGACTCGGTTCTTACCTGTAAGGTGGGTACAGTGTGGTCTGATGTGGAGGTGCACACAACACCTCATGCACAGCCTGTCAGAAGTCTGCCCTGGGGCCCCGTCCCTCTACTCTTCCTTGAAGGTCTTTGGGGGCCAGCGGCCAAGCCTTGCCTGGTGGCCCTAGTTGAGGTGCTGCCCAGGCCCTTGGATTGTACCTGCTCTGGCAGGCAGGACACAGTGGCCACCTTTTCTCTGCCCCAGGACCTGAAGCCTGGCAACCTGGCTGTGAACGAGGACTGTGAGCTGAAGGTTTGCTGGGCAGGGTGCAGGGCTCCTTCTCCATCTGCCCAGCCACCTACGTACCCTCAGACCTAGGCAGAAGCCAAACAGTGGGGGCCACAGACACTGGGTGGGGAGGCACTGAGCAC
>NW_026006865.1:0-4510 GCF_001458135.2 Marmota marmota marmota
TATAATTTGTGCTGCTTCAACAAAATATCTAACAGTGAGTAATTTAAGAACAAAATGTATTTCTAGAGTTCTGGAGGTTGGGAGTCCATAATCAAGGTACCAATATGTTAGGATCAACATTAAAAAAAGTTGTCCCATGTGTCCTAAGAGCAGACTCCTGCCTAGTAAGGGCTGTATCTTCTGGAGGGAAGGAAAACTGTCTTCTTGTGGCAGTGGACCAAAGGACAAGAGAACCTATTGTTGTGTGAGGTTTCTTTTCTAAGGGTCCCAGCCCTATTCACAAGGGAAGGAGCGTATGTCCTAATCACCTCTTAAAGACCCCACATCCTAATACTATCCCCTTGGCAACTGCTGAATTTAGGAAGGGACACCTTCAAACCATAACAACATAGCAGCAGCAAATCAACAGATGAATATGGATAGTTGTTTGCTAGAAAACAAACAATAATCAACAACTCTCATTTTCAGATTGAGAAATAGAAAGACAGATAGTGGGGATGGTAAAATGCATTTCTTCTATGCCACTCAGAGATTTTGGGATCATAAATCTACCCTTTATGGGAAGTGTGAGATTAAGCTATAGAATTCAGATATTATGTTCACATTTTAAATACAGAGTGGTCTTATTAGTATAAGTTAAAATATTGTTTTAGTCAGATTTTTATTGCTGTGAACAAAGGAACTGACAAGAACAACATAGGGTAGAAAATTTTTATTTTGGCTCATGATTTCAGAGGTTTTGTCCATGGTTGGCTGACCCCAAAGCTGTAAGCCCAAGGATAGGCAGCACATCATGACACAAGGGCATGATGGAGAAAGGCAACTCAGGACATGGTCACCAGGAAGCAGAGAGAACTCTGATCATCAGGGAAAACATATAAACCCCAAAGGCACAACCATTGTGACTCACCTCCAGTTACTCCCCACCTCCTTACAGTTTCCAACCAGCTAATCCCCTGATTAGGACTAATCCACTGAGTAGGTTACAATTTCATAATCACTTCTCCTCTGAACAGTCTTGTATCATCTCACACATGACCTTTTTGGAAACACCACATATCCAAACCATAACAGTTATCATAATAATCAAAGCAAATAATACAAGCAGTTATTAAAATTAGAGAGGAGACCTATTATTTAACAGGAAGGAGCTATATTATTTAACAGAATAAAAGGTAGTTAACACAACATAATTATAATTGTTACTGTAAAAATAAAAACAAATCATGTTTACATTTCAACCAATTGAGATTTTGTAGCAAAATTATTCATGCATATATTGGTTTCACAGTTATAAAAGTACATAGATGTGTGTGTGCATGTGTAAATTAACCTTTTTTTTTAACTTGTATGCTCAAGAAATGTTTCTATAGTCATTAGAATGACAGAAATTCTGTTGGTTTAGTACACTAAATGCTAATATATATATGTATATATATATATTTTATATACACACACACTTGTATATATATATATATATATATATATATATATATATATTATTGACATAATTTTGAGTTTTATATTCCATATCAAATATGTATTTAATGTATTAAAATATGTATGGTAAATGGTGAGTGTCATAAATATTCACAATTTATTCTGCTACTATTTCATTGTTGCTCAGATAAGAATAGCTATGATATCATTCTGGAATGTAGGACATGTTTAATCTTTATTCTCACCACATGCAGATTTATCATGGGGACACCCAGCAGACCAACAGTACAAGACTCTAAAAGTTTTTAGTCCCCATAGATTTGGCAGATTTCTCATCATCTCCAAGGTCATAATTATTCAGAAAATTGAGAACTACATTACCTAAGGAATTGATAGAGATCACAGTCTAGTCAACTTTAATACTAAAAGGTTTAACTTCCTATGAAATTAGAAACTCTCACAAAGACTAAAAGCAACAGAAGAGATGTATTTGAGCTAAGTTAATAAAAATGCCCTACAGCTATGATCCTTAAGATGGAATCTGATGGGAATTAAAGATGTCACTTTATACTCTCTTAGTACTCATATCTTCTGAAATTTTAAAGTTAAAACAAAACATAGCCTAAAACTTTACATTCAAATGTCAGAAGACATTTTAAGTCTTTTATCCATAATTCACATTTTCAGGTTTTTGTATAGAGCCAAAGTTTGAACTCAATTATTGTTAGCTAATTTATTATTAAAATATTTTTCCTCTACAAATCATCAGGAAAGATAAACCTCTATGGTTACTTTAAAATATCATTATTTCTTTAAGCCATTGCTGCCCCATTATGAACTTTCCAGTAGAATAGAAAACCATGATAATTTAGATTTATAACTTAAATATTTCTTTTTTTCTCTGTTGAGTTTGCTTTTTAAATTTACAAGTATGTTCTGATTGGACAACTTCCTGGAAACAACACTTCAAATGCTGCAAATAGCAGTTTATGAAAAGAAATGTATTTTTGGAACATAAAGAACTGGGAAAATTGATAATAAACTATGTATTTGTATATGCATGTATATATGATAAACCATTTGTTATTAGAATATGTGATAATGACTGAAGCCTAGAAAATGGAAATTAAAAGTGAGGGTAAGACCATGCATAGCTTTACAGATGTGTTATCTGTGAAGTCACACAAGGCACACATTCAGAAGTCCCCCAGGTGTGGTATAATGCTCTTTTTACTCTTTCAGTCTTTTGTGGCTACTGTGACAAAATTATGGTTATCTTTCAGTATCTCTGTGGAATTAGTGCCAGGACCCCTGAACATATGAAAATCTTCAGTTGTTCAAGTCCCTGCTATAAAATGGCATAATACTTGCATATAACCTACAAACTCATCCCACATACTTTGAATTATTTCTAGATTACTTATAATGTGGAATAAAGTGTGCATGCAATGTATGTGATTTTTATATTGTATTATTTAGGTAATGATACCAGGAATATTCTGTACATGCTCAGTATGGATGTAATTTTGGTTTTAAATATTTTTCCATCTGTGGTTTTTTGAGGCTGTGAATGCAAAAGCTGCAAATGTAGAGTCCACTCATAGGAAGGGGCAACTCTATCATGATATATCTAACTTATAAGCAGCAGGTGTTTATTCTTCATAGTTCTGGAGGCCACAGAGCCCAAGATCAATTGCTGGCAGATATATTTTAAAGTGAGGGCCAGCTTTCCATTCATAGATATGTCACCACTTGTCAGCAAGTGCAATAACTCCCTTAGGCATCTAAGGACACCAGTCTCATTCATGAGGGCTCTGCCTTTGTGATCATATCTTTTCCAATGGCTTGTCTTTTGATATGATCACATTTGTAATTAGGCTTCATCATGTGACCTTTTGGGAAATATTGACAATGCAATCTGTATATACTGTGTTAAAATTAATAATTGATTTTTAACAAGGGATCATGCATTTTCTTTTTCTGTGGGGCCCACAAATTATGAAGCTTGTTGCAGGTGAGATAATTTTATATAGTGCAATGGAGGGGCATATCTGATAAAATGATATTTGACCAGATGTCTAAAACCTATTGGGGGGATTTATATAGCAAGATCTTCCACAATTTCCACAGGAAGAATATTGAGGTGGAATGGTGAAGCAAGTGAGGCACTCTTGTGAAAATAATAGGAAGATTAATATTCATGAAGAAGAGAGAAATGTGGTCTAGTTTTAGAAAGAGGAGATAAGGGCAGATCAAGTATGGCCCCTGTTATTTAAGGACCTGAATTTTCACTCTGATAAAATAGAAGCCATAGAAGCTTTTGAGGAGAGTAAGATATTCTGACCTACTTTTTAGAACAATTGGTTTAGGTATGCTTTGAGATTATTACTCTGATCTAGATAAAAGTTGATACAGAGAGAGAAAATTATAATTATAGAAATTTGGAAATAGGAACATAAAAGATTAACCAGTTGTCTACTTCAGAAAAAAAGGTAGAAGAGGAAACCAGTTGAAGGTACATTTCTGCAAACAGGCTATGAATCCTATTTGCAGAAATATCACAGGACATTTCTAGTAGGATTATATTTTTGAATTTTTTTTGTGGTTTGGAGGTAGAATGGAATGAAAGGTAGATGACAAAGGATTAACACAGGAAGTATTTCTGTGCACACTGTCCTTGGGTTGTTGGGTGAGAGAGCTCCCTCTTTAAAACACTACCAGCTGATTGGGTTGTTTGTTATCTTATTGTCTAATTTTTGGAGTTCTTGGTATACTCTGGATATTAGGGCTCTATCTGAAGTGTGAGGAGTAAAGATTTGTTCCCAGGATGTAGGCTCTCTATTTACCTCTCTTATTGTTTCTTTAGCTGAGAAAAAACTTTTTAGTTTGAGTAAGTCCCATTTGTTGATTCTAGTTATTAACTTTTGTGCTATGAGTGTTCTATTGAGGAATTTGGAGCCCGACCCCACGGTATGTAGATCGTAGCCAACTTTTTCTTCTATCAGACGGCGTGTCTCTGATTTGATATCAAGCTCCTTGATCCATTTTGAATTAACTTTTGTGCATGGCG
>NW_026006866.1:0-4509 GCF_001458135.2 Marmota marmota marmota
AAAAAAAAAAAAAAAATGTCACTATCCATATCCAACTTGAGGTCCTCATCACATGATCTCCATCATCATTAATAGTGTGTGTTTAGGCAAGCACTCTACTACTCCATCCCCAGGCTTTGCCTCTATTTTTCCATGCTTAATCATAGTCAATAAGTACTTTTCTTACCATCTGTTATTTATTTGCAGGTGCAACAGGTCACTAATATTATTTAAATCTTTTTGCATCGAGGGAGGAACCCTTGGAATCCAACTTAGAAAAAAAAGAAATTGTAGAAGGGATTTTGATCATTACCCAAATGGGCAAATTGAGGGAGTTTGACTACATCAGAGATTTTAAACTCAGTTGTTCCATGGGTACAGTAGTGATGCAAAGTCATAGTATTCTACCCTGCAACTAGATCTTCTCTGAGGGGCATTATTACTACAACATTTTGTGATTCTAAGATGCATTGGGATGTGTTTTGAGAAATATTGTGTGATTTACGAGAGGCTTGTGCATATTTCAAAAGATATACTTAAAAATATACAAGTTTCAATATTAAAATAAGCCCCAAATAGAAAAAGTATACCCTGTGTACTTTTCAATTTCTAAAGATGATTAAAGATGTACAAACAGTTTCTAAAGATGATTCCAAAAACTTGAAATTGTCAAATGACTCATTTACTTCATTACTATTAACAATGTAAACACAGGTGAAAACTTGTGAAATATAGATGGATGAAGACACAGATATATATTTAGTCATTCCAGAGTTAGAATCCGGGTATTGTGCATGCTGGGCAAGTACTCTACCAACAAGCTACATTCCCAGCATAAGCTTCTTTTAAATAAGCGTACTTTAAAAATTCTTCATTAATTCTTTTTATAATTGTCATCCTAATAATCGAAACTTTAAATTTTGTACAATAATATTTAAAATGTAAAAAATAAATTAATCATACAAAATTTCACTAATGCAGAAAAAGATAAAACAGAAAGCAAATCACTTGTAATTTCATCACAAAGATATAATGTACTATGGACATTTTGGTTTACATAATTAGAAAAGTATTTTCATCTGCTCTTTCTGCCATGCTTTTATCAATCATGGTTGCCTCCCTACACAAGTATCCACTCTTTACAAATTTGGAATCAAATTGCAATAAGTGGAATAAAAATATTAATCAGCTATTTCTAGAGACCTATCAAGTATCTTATACAGGCTCAATTTTCCTTTACCTACAGGTGAAATTTTACCCTCTCTCTTAGTCTCTCAGACCACCACAACCTTTGCTTCTATTTCATCTTATCTATGAATGCAAATAAATGTGATATCAAATAATTATATAATATTAACCCTAAATAGGCAATAAAAGTGGTCATTTCATATTATCCACATTGCTTTAGAATAACAAGCACTAATAATGCACATGAAAATGAGTCTTTTTTGCATGCCTGGATAGCATAATTCAGTTTGTCTGGTTTCTTTGGTAAGATGGGATATCAAAAATCTATAAGCTATTTTTCTGTTTCCTTTGGAAAAAATTAAGGAAAAATACATTAATTTTGAAGGGACTTATTAACCCAATTTTTATTTCACATGTAGCAACTCAGCATTTACTACATCAAATAATGCAGTTACTCTTATAATCCCCATTTTGCATGTGAGGAAATGGAGGCCCAAAGAGATTACGTAATAATAAACTCAAGATCATTTAAAATGTAAATTTTGGAGCTGGAGTTTGAGCCCAAGAGGCTTGGCACCACAGCAAACTAAAAAGCAGTCTGTCTTGATGTATAAGGTATTTCAAACCAAATTGGCCACTCTCCTAGAAAATTCAACCTTGCCTTCATGTTTGATGTGTAGTCAAAAGCAAGCCTGCTCATTTTACAGATAAAATATTTCCAATTAAAGTAACAATGATTTGAATAAAAAGCTCCTGACAGATTTATTTCTTTGGGAAATACTTATTTTGTCCTTAAGGTCAGAGGATCAGAAGAAAATTCACTTAAAATCAAGACTAATACTGTAATTGTCATTCAGACAAATAGATTCAGTTCATGTCTCTAAGCTATTTGCGCAGATCTTTATCTCACTGAAAGCAGCCAAAATTTACTTAGAGCAAATACATTTCAACATTTTAGTAGAACAGTGCTTTAGTAAGAATGAAAAACTGGTGGTTTATAGTTATGCTTACAGCAGCACAAATTTTGACATAGCCAATGAATAACTTCTAAATAATTAAAACATTTTATAGCAATCTACAGTACCATATCAAATATTTGTTTAATAAAGAAAAAAGTGATTAAAGAGAATCCAAAGTTTTAGAACAGGCTAAAGTTATACAAATGATAGACATGATCTGAAGCTGCCAGAAAGGTCGTGTTAGAAATACCCAAGTGCCTGCTCCAAAGTGGGTGGGCAAAGCAAACTTTACTTCTGCCAGAAAGGTGAGCTACAGAACCTGCCTAGCAGGTAGTCCATGGACTGAGCAGGCAGTCCATCTGTTTATATCCCTCACACAACACTGCCCTTCACCCTGATTGGAGGAGCATGGGGTTACAATCTACGTGATTAGCTAATTTTAAAATTGGGGCGGGCAAAGGGAAGCACTACAATTAAAACGCCTATAATTGAATCCAATGAAGGCTGAATACTATATTCTGAAAATGGACCACCAGACTTTCTGTTTCTCTCAGTCTGACAACCATTTCAGAAGGAGGAGTCCCAAGAGGCAGACCTTTCATCATGATACGGGAGTTATAGAACAAAATTCAGTAGATACAAGATTTCATCAAAGACTATCTGCTTCTCTTGTAGAGAATGTGTGCTTTTTTTTTTTCTTGCTGCCATTTATGAATAAAATTTGAGAGGCTCAAGGCATGAAGGCCTGTTTTCCTAACTGGAAAGAGTAGAACTGAGCATATTTTTACCATATTTGATTAATCAGCTCAGAACCTGGGAAAGTTGGAAGTGAGTGATTTCCCTGTGAGTTTGTAGTGCTGAGAAGGGCCCAGCAGACTGACATAGAACAATTTCGTTGACTTCTTTCCTTGAACAATAATGACAGGGAAGGGAAGGGAAGGTACTAGGCTGAGTGTGGTGGCGCACACCTGTAATGCCAGCAGCTCGGGAGGCTGAGACTGGAGGACAGTGAGTTCAAAGCCAGCCTCAGCAACTTAGCGAGTCGAGTGCCCCTGAGTTCAATCCCTGTTACCAAAATAAATAAATAAATAAATATAAAAAAGGAGGGGCTAAAAATGAATTCTAACTCCAAAAGCTGCTTTTGAAAACTATGGATTCCTTTTAATATCTCTTTTCTTCATTAAACAAATAATTTACTTGGTATTTAAAGTTGTTATAAGAATGTTTTAATTATTATAGACTGAAATGAAGAGTTCCAGTGAAATTGAGGACAACTTCCTCAGGCTGACAGTACAAGCTGGAGGGCAGTCCCTGCCCTGGCCTGGGGGACATCAAGGAAACTGAGAGTGCAGATCTCCCCTAGATCTCCCCTGTCCTAGGGCCTGTCTAGCATAGGCTAACTAAATCTGCATATGTTTATATTCCACCTTTTGTCTCATTTTGCTGCCTTTTCACTTTTAAAAGCTTTCCTTTCCTGAGAGCCTCCTGAAGATGGAAAATTTGAAACTAAAAGTTTCTTCTACCTTCCTTCAAAGCTGGTATTAGTGCCATCTGGTAACACTTTGTTGAGGGCAGAAAGTCAAAAGAACTGCAAGTTGGAAATCCAACCAAGAAGTCCAAAATTCTTCAAATTCCTTATCAAGAGAATTCGAGGGAAAACTGGCTGGACTTACACATAAGTCACCTAACAGGTATATCTAACTTCTGAGAAAATAGAATACTTGTAAATTAACACAAAAAGTAAGGTATTTTCATGAAAACAGACACTAGGAGGTAGTGAAGTGTCTGGGAAACAGTATCTGCACTGGGTAGGTTTTGTGCCAACCCTTTTTTTTAAAAAAAAAAAAACAAACTTCCAGTTGAAATACAAACAGCTGGGGGATGAAGAAGAGGGGAAAGGCTGGCTTTGTCTTGTGTAGATTAATTTTGGGGACTTTATTTTTGCAAGGTGGCAGAGTACATAAAGTAAAACCTCTTTAATTTAGATATGATTATTCAGGACACTTGGATGAAACCAATCAAGGTGGTGGATTTGGTAGCTGTCTTGGTATACCAGGCAAAAGGAAGAATGCCAGGTCCCAAAATATCACTAGTGACTAGTATGTAAAGTTGATTGACAAAAATTTATTTGAGTGTTGAGAGCCACAGCCGAAGGGGCCCCAGCAAACTTCCAGCTGCCGGCTCACAGTGGCCCCAGCAACATCTAGCTGATTGGCTCCTCTGCGGTGATGCTCATTGGAGATGCTCATTGAGCTGTTTCCCCGCCCTTTCAGACTGCCAGCTGATGATTGGCTCACAGCTGCCCCAGCAACATCTAGCTGATTGGCTCCTCTGCAGTGATGCTCATTGGGCTGTTTCCCTGCCCTTTCAGACCACAGAGCTG
>NW_026006867.1:0-4509 GCF_001458135.2 Marmota marmota marmota
AAAAAAAAAAAAAAAAAAAAAAAAAAAAAGCATCAATGAGTGATGGTAGCTTCCTCACTGGTCTGGGAAACATAATAGAATTCAGGGTTTCCAAAGAGGCCAAGATTCAGAGAAAAATGATATTGCAGAGAGAAAAGTTCAATGTGCATTTTCTCCTTCCGGCATTTGTGGATATACATGGAGTGAAAAGGTTTCTCAGCCAAGCAGAAAGCAGCTAAGAGATTAAAAACCTAAGCAGACATTCAGGCAGTCTCACATGGGAAAGACAAAAGTTGGAGTTCAAGGCCCACCAAAGAGCAGGCCATGGTAAACCCCCATTGCTAATGAATCAAGGTGATCTGCACCTACTATGAATGCCTACCAAAAGAAAATTAAGTCTCCTTCGGAGGAAAATAACATCATCAAAATTCTCAGAACATTTTCATACATAATGTATATTACTGTATACAAAGAGATTTTACTTTATTTTATTTTACAAAGAGCCTTTAAAAGTCAAGAAGACTAACTTAAAAGAAAAATAGAAAACTGTATAAAATGTGAGTACAAAATTCACAAAAAAGGACATTAAAAAATCTCCTAAATATAAAAAGATATTCAACTTCACTGAAAATAAGAGAAATCTAAATTGAAACAGCACAGAAGTATTCTTTTCCACCTATCAGATTGGCAAAAAATGAATTTATTTATTTATTTATTTATTTATTTATTTTGGCAAAGGTATGGGAAAACAAGCACTCTCATTCATTGCTGGAGGGAAAACAGAAAGTTGTCATCCCAATGGCAAGGAATCTGACAACATCTAACAAAGTATAGAACTATTTATGTTTTAACACAGAAACCCTACTCATAGAAATTTACATGAAAACACCTCTAAGAATTCACCTGGAGAAACTCCTCCAAAATGCAAAAATACATAAGCATAAAGTTATCCCATATCGCATTATTTATAATGACAAAATATTGGAAATAACCCAAAAACCTTTATATAGGATACTGAACAAATTATAACACTTCCATGTAATGGAGTAATATAAAGTTGTCTTTTAAAAGTAGAATTAGTGAAATCCCCATGAAATATGAGGTGATTTCCCAGATACACTACTAAATAAAGCTAAGTAAAAATGCAGATATAGCATGCTACCTTTTGTGTAAGAAAGGTTAATAAGAATATATTCAACAGCTTCCATAATAAAAACTATCAGTAAACTAAGAACAGAAACATCCTTAATCTTATAAAGGTTTTCCATACAAAACCTACAGCAAATACCATATTTAATTGGAAATATTGAAAGACCTCACTCTAGGGTTGGCAAGAAAAAAATCTTTGGTGTTGCTATTTCCATTCAACATCATGTTGGTGGTATTAGGCTGTGTAATAAGGCATGTATCTTATTAGAAAATTCATATGTGACAATGTAATTGGCAAATGAAAACATATTGCAAAGCAAAAAAATGCCATAAATAAAGTCAATAGACAAATGCAAAGTAGGGCAAAGTGTCTAAAAACTTATAGAAATATAAGCTTTTAAGAACTGAAGAAGAAAAATAAAACTATCATAGAAAATCCAAGAGTCTACGGATAAATTTTTCACTAATAAGTGAATTTTAAGCAAGGTTGTTGGATTCAAATCAGTAATAAAAAATTAATTATATTTCTATATACTAGCAAAACAATTAGGAAATGAAAAGCAAAACTATGCCATTTACAATAACATCAAAACCCATCAAATACCTAAGAGTGACATCAAAAGATAAGACCTTCCCACAAAATAATCAGCCATTACTGAAAGAACTAGATATATAAAAGGATATGTTGCTTTCATGGTCTATAAGACTCAATAAGATGTCAAGTCTCTCCAAACTGATCCATACAATCAATGTAATCTCAATAAAATCTCAGCAAATTTTTAATGGAAATTGACAAGTCAGTTCTAAAATCAATACAAAAATGCAAAAGACCAAGAATGCCCAAGAAAATTCTGAAGAAGTACAACAAAATTGGAGAAGTTATGCTATCAGATTACAAGTTACAGTAATTAAAACAGTATAGTATCAGTGCAAAGATAAATACCAATGGACCAGAATAGAGTCCAGAAACAGACTTATAAAGGTCATCTGATTTATGACAATGGGGCCAATCATCATTGGGTTTAAAAATGGTCTTTTCAGTAATTAACCTGGACTAACTGCAAAAAAAGAATTGTCAATCATGACCATGACCTCAATGGTAATTCCATTGGATTATAGACCTAAATTTGAAAGGTAAAATGATAGTTTCTAAAAGTACATTATCCTTTACCACTAGCCAAGTATGACTATTTATATTTAATTTTAAATTAATTAAAATTTAACATTTAGTTTTCACTAACCACATTTCAAGTGACCAACAGCCAAATATGGAGAGTGGGTTATCATATTGGACAGTACAGATACAGAAAATTTCCACACTGCAGAAAATTCTATTAACAGTGGTCCTCTACAGGATAATACCTTCTTAACCCTGAAGTAGGCAAATATTTCAACAAGACACAGAAGCACCCTTAAAAGTACAGGTGCTTTATAAGATGAGAACATTACAAGATGAGAGAGAATATTTGAAATATAGGTGTTACAAAGGACTCATATCCCGTATACGTTGTATAACAATATTTGAATCAAAGATAGAAAACATATATGATGGTATATAACACATAGCTTATGTGTATAGTATGCAATGCCATCTAGGTTTGGGTAAGTACACTCTATAATGTTTGCACAAAGATGAAATCACAAAAAAAAATGCATTTTTCAGAATGTATCTCCCCATCATTAAGCAACATATGACTATATAAATAACTCCTATATATTGACAAGAAAAAAACAGACAACCTAGTTATTTTAAATGATAAAAAAAACAAAAACCTGAATAGGCACTTAACAAAAAGGAGGGTATCCAGATGACCAAAGAAGAAGATGAAAAGGTGCTTGCATTAGTTTCCTATTGCAGCTGTAATGGGAAATAACCACAAACTTAGTAGCTTAAAATAATGCAAATTTATTATCTTACAGTTCTGAAAATTACGGATTCAATATGGGTGTCAGGAAGCAAAACCAAAGATGTCCTCAGAGCTGTGTTACTTCTAGGGACCTTAGGGGAAATCTGTTCTTTCTTTTTTCACCTGCCCGAGGCTGCCCACATTCATTGGCTAGTGGGCCCCTTTCATCTCCAAAGCCAGCAACGGCCAGCTGAGTCTTCCTCAGGCTGCATCACTGCTTCCACTATGCCACCTCCTTCTCTCCTGCCACCCTCTTTCATTTATAAGGACCTTTATGATTCTACTAGGTGCACTGGGATAATCCAGGATAATCTCCGCATTGTAAGATCCTTAATTTAATCACATCTTTAAAGCCCCTTTTGCCAACTAAAGTCACATATTCACATATATTCAATATGTTTTTGTTTTATACTTTTGCCAAGTAAGGTCACATATTCTGAGGATTAGGGCATGGGAATCTTTGGAGGAAGATTATTCTTTCTACAGTTTTATTGATCACTGGAGAAAATGAAATTAAAATACAACATGCTACTTACTCCCCACCACGATGATTAAAACTGAAAAAAAAAACTGTAGCAAAATTATAACTCTCACACCTTGCTGGTACATAAAATGGTACAATCGTCTGGGGAAAGTGACTGGTAGGATATCTATTAAAGCTAAACATGTGCACTCCCTCTGATCTAGATACAAACCAACAGAAAAGCACCAATCCATGTATCAAAATACATGGATAAGAATGTTCAGAGAGGGACTCCAAGATGGCTGCAAATAGAGTGCATCACACCCCGTGTACCGCGTCACTGCGCAGGTGAATAATGAGTTAGAACGACAAAAAACTATCTTGTTAGGAATTTACAGCAAAACTGGGGTGCAACGAAACCTAGAGGAAGGATTTCCAGCACCGAGGTCCGGTAATTGAGTCTCAAACACGAGCCAACTGTGCAACCGGAGATCCAGGCTGACTGATCCGCGTGGCCCGCCGCACGGCTACAGACGGCGGGGCGCCGCTGAGAAGCGACCAGCAAGCTGAGAGAAACGTTGCTATGGATTCTGTGGAATTCTGCCAGCTGTGCCCTCACTGAGCCCCGGGCTGAGTTCGGGATTTCAGACGGGGAAGGAAGCGGTCCAATTCTATCCCCCACAACGGAAACTCCAACAAGGAAGCCAGCGGCCACCATCTTGGAGAGCTGACATAACCACCGCCAGTCTCCGACAGATTGCAACAATAAAACAGGTGTGTGTTACTCAGCCCAACTCCCATACAGCGGGGAATTCGCATAAAATCTCTCCTAGGCTTTCCGGGGGAGGGATTATCAGAACTAGCCTGCATAAATACGCGGGGAAAGGGAGAGACACCTGACCTCCAACTCCCCCTCCCATCAGCGGCGAAAATGAAACCTGTCTTGCCAGCGCTGGGGGAGGGGCAAGCGGAAAAAATCAAAACAATAGAGTGCCGGAGTTCCCAATAGCT
>NW_026006868.1:0-4508 GCF_001458135.2 Marmota marmota marmota
ATGATCACATCAATATTTTTCCCATAATCTCAGCTGGACAGAATAGTCCTATGTCAATGTCTTATTTATTTACTTTATTTTATTTGGGGTGTATACCGAGGATTAAATTCAGGTGCACTCATCCACAAAGCTACATCCCAGCCCTATTTTGTATTTATTTAGAGACACAATTTCACTGAGTTGCTTAGGGTATCACTTTTACTACTAAGACTGGATTTGAACTTGTGGTTCTCCTGCCTCAGCCTCCTGCACTACTTGGATGCAAGGCATGCATCCCTGAACCCAGAAATCAATGTCTTTTGCTTTGTAGTTAATTTAAAAAATTTACTCAGGATTTCATGTCCATAAAAAGCATTCAAAAGATGGTTTTGTCACACTTCAGGCATCAGATTCTGGCTTTTAAAATGTCCTGCATGATACGTCTTAGCTTTCTACATCAAATGCAGAGTTCAAAAGTTTGAAACCAGGTGGCTGAGAAACAAAAATATAGAACAGCAAAATGCAACACATGTTGTGGTTAAATCCACACATGTAGTGGGTATAAATGCTCACACTAAATAGACATCAAGAGGCCTGTACATGACCCATGAGGGTCCTGAGCCTCCATTCAGACTTTGGGCCCCTGAGCCTTCAGAGGGTCTGCACAAATGAGAAAGAAGCATACTACCTTTTCCCACCCCTAAACATAGTATAGCGTTTACTACATAGACCAGAGGAAGCACTGTGTATCTTTGTACCAAAGTGTGGTTCTACTTGCATATATATGACATCTGTTTTAGCGAACACTGGGACAGTAGCTGATGAAACATAGTTGCCCTTTTTTCTCTTAATAGAAAACCACAGCCCTGCACATTTTTAAAACAATTTTGTTACAGTTGAAAAAAAATAAGAATGGTTAAAAAATGGTGTCAATGAAAAGCATTTGAACTGATGAGTCCATCCTTCCAGTAGCACTTACAAGGATACAGTTGTGTCACCCAGAAAAAGGCATGTCTGTCCCAAGCCACACTGTGAAAGCTCAGAAAGTTACATCTTTCCCTGGACCCATCCTCGGCTCTTCAATTTGCTTTACCATGTGAATGATGTTTTTAACAGTTAATAAAGTATGAGGAAATCTCTTCTACTGCAGTACTTCAGGTTCTTTCAGGATTCTGGAAGACTCAAACTTCAGCTGGGCACACTGGTACACACTTTTCATCCAAGCAGCAGGGGAGTTCAAGGAACGAGAATCACAGTTTCAAAACCAGCCTCAACAATTTCACATGAATCTAAGCAACTTAGGAAGATCCTAACTCTAAATAAAAAGATTTGGGGATGTGTCTTAGTGGTAGAGAGCACTTTGGTTTGATCCCTAGTACAAAAAAAAAAAAAGAGGCTCAGGTTTTGTGGTCATCAGACTCAGTTTATGCTGTACATAAGTCTGAACAATTGCATTATTTAAAAACTTTTTTTTAAAAAAATTATACTAGCTATAGTTACTTAGTGATCACCATAGTGCTATAAAGCACAGATACCTCCACTAACTTTTACTGTCACAGAAATACCTCCATAATAATCCCACAATATTAAGATGATGCCTCTGCTGATGGAGGGATTCATTTGGTAGCCTCTGTTCAATTACTCTCTCACAAAAAGTGTGCACTTAACCCCTGAAAGTTTCAGTAATTCAGACTCAAAAATCATGCCTTACTCAACACCAGAGAATTCATACTGGAGAAAACCCATACAAATGTAAAGAAGGTGGCAAAGCTTTTAAGAAAAGATTATGCCTTATTCAACACCAGAGAACTCATACTGGCAGTGGGTACGCCCAGTGACACTGGGCATTCTAGAGGCAGTTTTATTTTCAAGTAGGGAATAGGATTACTAAACATCATCATGATGGGCAAGCCTCTTACCAAAAACAAGCCTTTAATCTCTAAGTTTTACCATGCCGAGGCTCAGGGTAGATCATACATGCTGAAAAAAAAAATGGTATTTTTCTAATTTATTTTTTCTCCCAGTTCTTTAAGCACAATGATTGTCTCCCAGTAGTGAGGAAGGGAGGAAAGAAACAAGAGAAGGAGCAGAAGGAGACACACAGCATATTATCAGAAGAAACCTAAAGCCTTCAGGCAGGAGAATTATTAATTTGGGCCTGATTGTGGTGCTACTAACTCTCTGTCAAAGAGTTCTACCAATCTTACCAAACTTACCATTCTTGGGTCACTTGTCAGTATCAAGCCAGATGCCCCTACTTGAACAACAAGCAAGATTCTTCCTTAGCAGAAACCCCATTGAGTAAGCAGTCTTTCCACCTCTTCTTTTCCAAGAATGAATAGTGAGTCATTGAGGACTTCACCTGCATTCTTGTGCACACATGCACGCACACACAGACATACACACACAAATTAATATTCAGGCCATCAGAATCTGCAACCCCGTGCTGGAGCTGGTGACCTGGGACATTATCTTGCCATCTCCAAGAAAAACCTTTGACTTCTGATCCTGCACATTCCAGAATTTTCTGTGCAGTGTTTCACTTTCCCCTTCCAAGATGCCATCCGAGAGAAAAAAAGCTACAGTGAGATTCAAAGCCTTTTCACTGCCATCTTCTCTGTATCTGAGTACTCTTTCCTTGTCCCATACATCCTGAGTTTGTGCCAGGCAGTTATCACCTGGTGTCAAATTGAGGATAAAAGGACAGAGGAGAGATTGTTGAAAGGCATCAGAATTCTCTGCTCTGCTGGCCAAGATTTATGGCTCACTGGAAGACACTCTATTAAAACAAAGAGTCCTGTTGCTCTGCAGTCACTCACAAGGCTGCATAGGGTCCATTAAGCAAAAAAAAAAAAAAATGATCACAAACACCGTTCCTTGCCTGAGGGAGCAGAGAGCAAGCCTCTAGAAGAACCTACAGAGTCATTTTCTCTTTTTTTTTCTGGAAATACAAAGTACTTGTGTTACCAAGGCCTTTTACAGTGGTGACTCTCTTCTTTGACAATGGGGCTTTGCTTACCATCAAGGGGATAAATTCTTAAACTGTGTATGTGTGTGTGGGGGGGTGGATGTGTGTATTTTGGGGGCAGAGGAAGTTACTGTGGATTTAACTCAAAAGCATTTTACAGCTGTTCTACTATACCTGAAGAAGATCCCTAGATGTGTTTTTGAAATTTTACTGTGAGCCAGGATCTCACTAAATTGTTCAGGCTGACCTTGAACTTACAATCCACCAGCTTCAGTCCCTTGAATCACTTGATTTATAGGCATGGACCACCTCACCCAGGCATGCATCACTTCACCCAGTCATGACCTTCTGGAGAGAGCTTGTTTTTAGAGATAGTCAGCCATCTTCCCAAGTTGTTCATGTCAAAATTAACTAATATAATTATCATACTACCAATATCCTTCTAATTTTGCTCCCAGCATCCAAAGTCAGTCTTTGTGTGATATAATAATGGCATGTCCAGTTACCAGAATAACAGAGATGGCTCATGTCCCATAAAGCTCACTGAAAATATAATAACATAATAACCCTAAATCCACTTATGCTGTATCATCTTTTCTTCCTGCATGAATAGAAGAAAGTCTCTTTTACATGTTCTCCATCACCTCCCACACCCTCATCTCCTGACCAACTCTGGAGCTTCCCAAATGGCTCTTCACTACTGCTTATAGAAAGCTGTAGCTCTCTGTGACAGTGCATGTGTTCATGTGCATCTCCTATATATGATTAAAACAAACCCTAAGGACTCTTACGACAATGGCAAATCTATAAATCTCCTCAAAAGGGCCAGAACAACTGCATCTGTAACCTGTATCACTTAGACTTGGTCATAGGGAGGCACCGAAGCCCCTGCTTTCTGTTAGGCCTTCCCCATCTTAGTGCTGGGGAACACAAAAGGCTTCCAGAGGTGGGAGGAAAGGAAGGGCTCTGCACCTGGAATGTGGGAATTGTGCAGGCACTGTTCCTGTTGCATACAGTCTCGTCCAGCATTGTTTTAAACGTGGGTTGCAGAAGAGGTACATTAGCAGATAATGTCCACAATAGTCTGGAGTAGAGCTAGGCTTAGACTCAAATTCGAGATATCTTCCCACCTTCTCAGTTACCTTCCTTATAAACACTTTAAAGCATCAAAAAAAAAAAGGCAGGCCATATGTTCTGGGTGTTCATAAAACAGAGTATGCCTTTCAGGAGAAGAAAATATTGTCTCTACTTTTCTCTTCCAAATTGGTATTATGAGGGCCTATGACCATATCTCTGCCACTATCAGGACTTCAGGCTGTGGGCAAATAGTCAGCCTTTCCTGTATGAGGAGGAGGACCTGCACCATTTTAAATAAATTTCCTGCTACAGTACTATAGTAGTACTGTAGTCAAAGACCCTGGCTTCATATCACTTCCTGGAATCTGCAGTAAAACCTGCCTCAGCATAGGGACACTTCAGGGACTCTGATGGGAGCAACCAAGAGAAGCTCCCAGCCACCTGCAGAGTGCCTCCACTGGCAAAAAAAACAAAAACAAAAAAA
>NW_026006869.1:0-77974 GCF_001458135.2 Marmota marmota marmota
TGGCTCTCAACATATTTATTTACAAATGGTGCTGAGAATGGAATGCCGTGCCTCAGATATGTCAGGCAAGTGTTCTGTGGATGAACTATAGTCCAGGCCCACATGGTAACTTTTCCAAATAGTGTCTGAGATATAATTATTAAAAATATGTATACAGATATGTATAATTGTTTTTTTAAGAAATAAAACACTAGATCACCTGGGGTTGTAGTACAGGGATCGAGTGCTCACCAAGCATGGGAGAGGCCCTGGGTTTGATCCTGAGCACCACATAAAAATGAATAAATAAAATAAAGGCATTGTGTCCAACTACACTCCCCCTGAAAAAACAACAACAACAAAAAACTAGTGAGAATATATTTTGAATATGCATGTGAAATGATTACAATGGACACCTTCCGGGAAAAAGTTTAAAAATTGCCATAATAACAATAAATAACTTATTTCAATTGAAATTCTTGGGCTTAACCTAGGCATGCACTTTACATTTTGGCCTATTTTCGGAAATTTCTCTGCAGGTGAGTTATGACAATTTTTGTATTGCATTCATCAGAGCGTGACAATTCCATTTTCCAACACTGTCAACATTTGATTTTTCTTACTCTTTTTATTCTTTGTAATTGATAGAGAAAACCACACATGTGCTTTCTTTTACCTTAGGGTTACTAGATTGTGACATTGAAAGGCATCTCAAATTTTGATATCTCCTCTTTTACAAAGAGCCGATATTGTGTTTTCCCATTTTTTATCGGCTCTTTGTTTCTCCTAATTGACTTGTTGGAGCTGTGTCTGTGATTAAGTTCTGTTGAGTTGTGCAGACTCGCACAGGTACATCCCCCAAATCCTCTTTTTCCAGCAACTGGTAACAGTTTTGTCTCTTTCAGAGAGCTCTTAGCCAGCTTGAGAATTCTGGTTCTTCATCTCAATTTGCAATCCCAATTCAAAGTTTTCCATGCCCCAGAGGTTGTCTGCCCCTGGACAGAAGTGTTCCTGGGCGGAACCTGGACTCAGGCTGGGTTCCTCGGTGGCAGGGGGAACCCAGGCCTCTACTGGGCTCTGGCTCCATGGCAGGTTGGCCAGGTGGATCTGGGCCAAGTCTGAGCTCCTGTAGCCCTTCGCACAAGGCCGCACCAACCTTTGGGTATCCTGTGCCTGGGCTAGAGCCCCAGGTCCTTGTGGCATATGTGGATGGATGCTGAGCTCCCAAGGTTGTCTGCTGATTAATGGACGTAGTCCAGGCTGAGCCTAAGGCCCTACAGACTTCAGCTGGTGGTGTGGAGAACCTGGGTCTTCCCTGGGCCCCAACTTCTGGGCAGAGCTTCAGTTGCAGTAGGGGTCCGCCTGTTGCAGGAAGAAACTTGGTGTCCCCTTGGCATGGTTGCCACCCAGGTGGGTGAGGTGGTCCTGTTCATTGCCTCAGCTAAAGAGGAAATCTGGTGGGGGCAGAATGAACTGGGGGCTTACCTTTGCCTGGGCTCCCTTGCACGTCAGGCAAGGTGAATCTGGGCAGAGTCTCAGCCCCAGTGGAAGTCAGCAGGTGGTGGGATGGAACAAGGCCAACCCTAGGTATGGGCTCCCAAAGAGGTGGAATAGGCTGATGAGGGTAGACCCAAGATCCAGTGGAGGTCATGACATTTTCATTTTCAAACACTGTCAACATTTGATTTTTTTCACTCTTTTTGTTCTTTGTAATCGATAGAGAAAAACACACATGTACGTTCTGTTTCCTTTGGGTTACTAGATTGTGATGTTGAAAGGCTTCTCAAATTTTGGGATCTCCTCTTTTATAAACAGCCAATATTGTGTTTTCCCATTTTTATTGGCTGTTTGTTTCTCCTAATTGACTTGTTGGAGCTGGGTTTGTGATTAAGGTCTTCTGAGCTGTGCAGACACCCACAGGAACATCCCCCATATTACTGTTTTTCTGTAATTGGCAACACTTTTGCCTCTTTCAGAGAGCCCTTAGCCAGCTTGAGAATTCTGGTTCTTCATCTCAATTTACATTCCCTGTACAAAATTTTCTAAGTCTCAAGCAGGTGTCTGCCCCTGGACAGAAGTGGTCTTTGGCTGAAGCTGGACTCAGGCTGGGTTCTTCAGTGGCAGGGGAAACCCCTGCCTCTACTGGGCCTCCGCTCCATAGCAGGTTGGCAAGACAGACCTGGACCAAGCCTGAGCTCCTGCAGCCCTCTGAAAGTGGCCGGATGGACCTGTGGCTATCCTGTGCCTGGGCTACAGCCCCAGGTCCTTGTGGTAGATCTGGATGGATCCTGAGCTCCCAAGGTTGTCTTCTGATGAGTGGAGGCAGTCCTGGGCTGAGCCTAAGTCCCTACAGACTTCAGCAGATGGTGGGTTGAACCTGGGTCTTCCCTGGAGCCCTGCTCCTGAGCAGAGCTTCAGTTGCAGCATGGATCAGCCTGTGGCAGGATGGAACTGGGTTTCCCCTGTCCAAGGTTGCCATGCAGGTGGGCGATGTGGGCCTGAGCAGTGCTTAAGCACAGAGGAAATCTGGCAGGGGCAGGATGAATTGGAGCCTACCCTGTGCTGGGCTTTCTTGAACTTCAGGTAAGGTCAATCTGGGGGGAGTCTCAGCTGTAGTGGAAGTCAGCAGGTGGTGGAGTAGACCAAGGCCTACTTTAGGTAAGGGCTCCCAAACAGGTAGAATAGGCTGACCAGGGCAGAGCCTGAGCTCTGGTGTAGGTCAGCCAGTGGTGGGATGGACCCGAGCTTACCCTGAGAATGGGCTAGTGTGCAGTTTCACAGGGCAGACCAAGCCAGGGCCTGACCTCTGTAGGAGTGAGGGTTCTAGGATGGAACTTTGCTTTCCCTTGTCCAGGCACTTGCACAGGTGACCCTGGCTGATGAGGGAATAGCCTGAGCTCTGGAAGGTGTATGCCTGTGGGCAGAGGGGGTCCTTGATCTGGCCTGAGCTCTGGTGGGGGTCAGCTGGTTGCCAGATGCAGCCAGGCTTACCTGGGGTCAGTCTCCAATCCCTGTAAGCAAGGCTGACCTGGGCTGGGGCTGAGGTCTGGCAGGTGTCTTCCAGTAGGCGGAGTCTATGCCAGGCTGAACCTGAGCTGTGGCGGGCATCTGACAGTGGGTGGAGTCATTCCTGGGCTGAGTCTGAGCACCTGCAGGGGTCAGCCCGAGGCTAGATGGACCTGTGACTACCCTCTCGCTGGGCGCGAGTGCAGTTCAGTGGGAGAATCAGGCCTGGGCCTGACTTCTGCAGGGGTCCAATGGTGGCTGGATGGAACTGTGCTTACCCTTGCCCAGGCTCCCATGAAGCTGGCCTTGGCCAATCAGGCTGGAGCCTGAGCTCTGGAAGGTGTTTCCCTTTGGGCAGACACCATCATGGGTCTGCCCTGAGCTCTGGTCTGGGTAGGCTGGTGTCAAGGAGGAGCCAGGCCTACATTCAGCCAGGCCCCCAAGCATGGCAGCCATCCTGACCTGGCCTGGGCCTTAACTCTGGCAGTTGTCTTCCAATAGGCGGAGTCAGTGTGGTGCAGAACCTGATCTCTGGAGGCAATCTGACAGTGGTCGCAGTCATTCCTGGGGTAAGTCTGAGCTTCTACTTGGGGTCAGCTCTAGACTGGATGGACCTTGACTACCCTCTTTCTGGGATGCCCCCTCATGTTGTCCTGGGATATCTAGGCTGATCCTGAGCTCCCAAGGATAGTTGCTGATGAGTGGAGGCAGTCCTTGGCTGAGCCACAGGATCTATGGGGCATTAAGTGGTCATGCTGGATAGAATCTAGGCCTTCTCTGTTGCCAGGCTCCTGGGCTCAGCCTGCTCTGGGCAGATAGAAGTATGGACCCAGGTCTATATTGAGCCTGTGTTGTATTGTAGATTTGAAAGCTGGATCTGGGCCAATCCTGAGCTCCAGCAGGTATCTTCCAGTGGCAGAATTGACCTGTGGCTATCCTGTACCTAGGCTTGCACCGCAGGACATCATCTCAGAATTGGGGCAATCCTGAGTTCCCAAGGGTGTCTGCCTATATGTGGAGGCAGTTCTGGGCAGAGCATAAGGACCAGGACATCAGGTGGTGGTGGTAGAATCAGAGCCTTCACTGGGGCCTCACTCCTAGGCAGAACTTCAGCTCCAGTGGAGAATGTTCAGGTGGCCCGATGGAACCAGTCCTGCCCTTGACAGGGTTCCCATGCAAGTTAGCCATTTGGTCCTGAACCAAGCTTACCATCCAGCAGCGATCTGGAGGTGGTGGGATGAACTTGGTTCTACCCAGGATCTGGACTCCCACAGGTGTACTAGGATAATCTGGTCTGAGCCTCAGCTCCAGCAGGTGTCTGTGAGTGATCAAAGCAGTCCTGGTCCAGGCCCCAGCTCTGGCAGGGATCTGCCTATAGGTGGAGGTGGTATCGGGCCAAGTCTAAGCTCCGGTGGTGATCCGACAGTGACGGGATGGAACTTTGCCTACCCTTGCCCGGGCTCACAGGCAGGTGGACTAGGCTGATCTGAGCTGAGCCTGAGCTCCAGAAGGTGTCTGCCTGTGGACAGAGGCAGTCCTGGATCTATCCTTAGCTCTGGTGGGAGTCAGCCAGTGGCAGGATGGACCTAGGCCTACCTTGGAGCAGGCTCCCATGCCTGTCAGCAAGGCTAATCTGGGATGGGGCTGAACTCTGGCAGGTGTCTACTAGTGGGCGGAGTCAGTTCTGGGCTGAGCCTAAGCTCTGGAGAGGTTCTGCCAGTGAGCGGAGCCAGTCCTGGGCAGAGCCTGAGCTCTGGAGGGTGTCTGCTGTGACTGGTTGGACCCTGGCTACCCTGGGCTCATCTCCCATGCAAGTCTTCCAGTTTAATCTGGGCTGAGCCTAAGCTCTGGAGGGGTTTGCTGCTGGACAGATTCAGTCCTGGGCCGATTCTGAGCTCCAGTGGGGGGTCTGGTGAGCCTCGGCTCCTGTGCATGTGGGCAAGGCCTATGTGGGTAGAGCTTGAACTCTGGCGTGGTTCTGTTGGCTGGCGGGATGGAACCTAGCTTAACCTGGGTTCTGGCTTCCGTGGAGGTCGGTGAGGCAGATCTGAGCCTGGATGAGCTCCAGAGTGGGTCTGCCAGTGGGCAGAGTGGGTCCTGGCCTGAGCCTGAGCTCTGGTAGGGGTATTCAGTGGCAAGGTGATGGGATGAACTCGGGCCTACCCTGTGCCTGGGCTCCTGTGCACATTGGCATGGCAGATCTGCGCTGATCCTGAGCTCTGGCGGGGGTCTGCCAGTGGCCGGAAGGACCCAGGCTAACCCTGTGCTCCTGCTCCTGTTCAGATCTTCGAGGCTGTAGTGAGCCTGGGCTGAGCCCCGATGGGTGTCTGGCGGTGGGCAGAGGGAGTCCTGGGTTGAACTTGAGCTGTAGTGGGGGTCTCACGGTGGCCATATGGACCCTGGGCTACCCTGGGCCTGGGCTTCCATGCAGCCCAGCAAGGCGGGTGGAGCCTGAGCTCTGGCAGGGGTCTGCAGGTGATGGGAAGTACCTGGGCTTACCCTTTGCTCCCACTCCCACTCAGGTCATCCATGCTGGTCTGGCTCTGGTCTGAGCCCCAGCGGGTGTCTGGCGGTGGGCAGAGTCTGTCCGGAGGACACCTGAGTTCCAGCGGGAGCTGCTAGTGGGCAGAGGCAGCCTGGGTCGAGCCTGATCCCCGGTGGGGTCTGCAGTTGGGCACAGGCAGTCCTGGGCCAAGCCTGAGCACTGGTGGGGGTCTCACAGTGGCAGTATGGACCAGGGGCTACCCTGTGCATGGGCTCTCAGGCAGGTCGGCAGATCAGATCTGAGCAGAGCTTGAGCTCCAGCAGGGTTCTGCTGGTGGCGGGAAGGACCCGGTCCTACACTGGGCTCTGGCTTTTGCTCAGGTTTTTGAGACCAGTGAGTGTCTACCAGTAGACAGAGTTTGTCCTGGCCAAATCTGAGCTCTGGTGGGAGCTACTGGTGGGAGGAGGTAGTCCTGGGCGGAGCCTGAGCTCCAGCACCAGTCTCCAGTTGACTGGATGAACTCAGGCTACCCTGAGGTTGGAGAGCCAGATCTGGGCACAGTTGGAGCTCTGGAGGGGTTCTGCGGGTGGAGGGATGGAACCAGGCCTACCCTTGCCTGGACTCTTGTGCACATCAGTAAGGCGCATCTGGGCAGAGCCTGAGCTCTGGCGGTGGTCTGTGGGTGGCAGGAACCACCTGGGCTTACCCTGCTGGGCTTACCCTGTCTCCTGGTGAGGCCAGCAAGGCAGATCTCAGCAGAGCTCAAGTTCTGGCGAGGTTCTGCGGGTGGCAGGATGGAACCAGGCCTCCCCTTGCCTGGGTTCCTGCTCATGTCAGTGTGACGGATGTGGATCACATATGAGCTCCAGCAGGGGTCTGCCTATGGGTGCAGGTGGTCCTGTACTGGCCTGAGCTCTGCTCCAGGCCTGCTTGTGGCAGTTGGCCCCAGGCTCCTGCACCTGTCTTTGAGGCTGATCTGGGTTCCAGCTGAACTTGGGCCACTGTCTGACGGTGGGCGGAGTCAGTCCTGGGTGGAGCCTGAGCTGGGGTGCCAGTCTCAAGGTGATTGGGTGGACTTGGGCTACCCTTGGGCTGGGGCTCAGTCTCCTGCCAGGTTGTCTAGTTGGACCTGGGAAGAGCTGGAACTCTGGCAGGATTGTGGGGTGACAGGATGGAAAAGGGCCTCCCCTTGCCAGGGCTCTCCAGAAGGTCAGCGAGGTGGATCTGGGCCATGTATGAGCTCCAGGAGGGTACTGCCTGTGGGCAGAGAAGGTCCTGTATCTAGCCTGAGCTCTGCTCTGGGCCTGTTTGTGGCAGTTGGTCCCAGGCCTACCATGGGCCAGGCTATCATCCAGAGTTATCTGGGCTGGGGCTGATCTTGGGCTATTGTCTGACAGAGGGCAGAGTCAGTCCTGGGCAGAGCCTGAGCTGGGGTGCCAGTCTCAAGATGACTGGATGGACTTGTGCTACCCTGGGCTTGGTCTCCATCTCCTGCCAGGTGGTGGAGTTGGATCTGGGCAGAGCTGGAGCTCTGGCTGTTTTCTACGGGTGGCAGGATGGAACATGGCCTCCCCTTGCCTGGGATACAGCGCATGTCAGGGAGGCTGATCTTGGCTGTGTATGAGCTCAGGAAGGGGTCTGCCCAATGGCGGAGGTGGTCCTGGACCAAGCCTGAGCTCCAGCATGCGTGGGCTGGTGGAGGAATTGAACAGGCCTATACTTGTCGGGACTCCTGTGAAGGTCATTGAGGTGTTCCTGGGCTGGGACTGAGCTCTGGAGGGTGTCTTTCCTGTGGGTGGAGTCGGTCCTGGGGTGAGCCTGAGCTCTGAGGGAAGTCTGGTGGTGGCCATATATTCCTAGGGCTACCCTGTACCCGGGCTCCTGTACATATCTGCAAGGCTTATCTGGTCGGATCCTGAGATCTGGCCAGGGGTCTGCGGGTGGAGAGAAGGACCTGGGCCTACCCTGGGCTCCAGCTCTCACTCAGGTCATTAAGGCTGACCTGGGCTGGGATTGGCCACCAGTGAGTGTCTGTTGGTGGGCAATCTGTCCTGGTCCAAACCTGAGCTGCAGAGGGAGCTGCTGGAGGGCAGAGGCTGTCCCGGCTGAACCTGAGCTCTGGGTCCAGTCTCACAGTGACTGGATGGACTCGGGCTATCCTGGGCCCCTGCTCCCATGCAGGTCCTAGGGTTGGCTCTGGACTGTATCTCAGCTCCTGCATGCAGGTCCTGGCCCGAGTCTCAGCTCTGGCGAGGGCTGGCCAGTGGCGGGATGGATCCGGACCTACCCTTTCGAGGGCTCCCATGCAGGTTGGCGAAGCTGATCTGGACAGAGCCTGAGCTCCAGCGGGTGTCTGCTGGTGTGTGAAAGCTGTCCTGGGCTGGACCTGAGCTCTGTGCAGGTCTCTAGGTTGAGGGTTGGATGCGGTCCTATGCTGTATCTGGACACCCATGCAGGTCAGCAGGGCAGATCTGGACTGCACATGAACTCTGGGGAGTTTCTGCTAGTTAGTGGAAGTGGTCCTGGGCTGGGCCTGAGCATCCTGCTGGTGGCAGGATGAAACCGGGCTACACTGGATTCAGTCTCCAGGCACGTCTGTGGGGTGAATCTGCAACCAACTTGAGCTCAGGAGGGTGTCTCTGGACCTTTATTTTATTCATTTATTTGTATGGGGTACTGAGAATCAAAGCCAGTGCCTCACACGTGTGAGGCAAGAGCTCTATCACTGAGTCACAACCCCAGTCCTCTTTGCTTCTTCTTGACCTTTAATCATAACATCTTTTGGTTCTATATCATTTGTTCATGCATGCATTTGAATTTTAACAAATGGTTATTATGTGATATTAATGCAATGCTTCCCAAGCTGGCTCCATATCAGACCTTGATCCTCAGCTTGATTACATCCCACACATCCACATCACCTCTGGCACACTTGTAGAAGAGAGGTGATTAAGACATGGTTCATGACTCTCAACTTTTGGGAAAAATTGTTTGGAAGAGGTGAAGTATAAGGGATCACATGACAGAGATCCTACAGAACAGAGAGCAAGTATGCTTTTGAATAAGGATTTATGCAGTGATAAAGTTTGTTTATTTTCTTCATTGCTGGCGTTCATTTATCTGTCAAATTTTTTTTTCTTTTCCTTTTTCTTTTCAGAATGGGGATCAAACCCACAGCTTTGGGAATGCGAGGCAAGAGCTTTGCAGCTTTGCCATTGAGCTGCTTCCCAGCCCATTCATTCATTCTCAGGTGTGGAAATTTGGGGCTGCTTTTATGAATGAATCTACTATGAATATTAAAAAAAAAAAGTTTAAAAAAAGACTGACCAATGGCATTCACTTGTGCCAAACCCAATTAGCATAACTTTGGACCAATAGCATTGGTCCTTCTTTCAAATCCTAATTAGCATAAGTTTGGGCCAATAGCAGTGGACCAAGTGCTATATAAACCCCTTAGAGGCTGTTTTGAGTGGGAGGAGCTGCTGTCGTCATCGGGATTGCTGTGCTGGAATTACACAGAGTTCAGACTTCGAAGAGACTACCGAAAGAAGAAGAAATGGTCCATGGTCCATGATCTACTAGAGTCTGCTGCAGTGCTGGACAGAATGGCCCGCCATGAGAAGCTAGGACTCCTCTCTGCTGCAGAGGCCTGTCCCTGCTGCAAAAACCCCTACCTGCCAGCAGAAGCCTAGGATTTTCATCTTCAAACTCCTGTTTCAAAGGTATGTCAGATAATTAGGATCTAACTAACGCAATTTGCTAATTTTAATTTCTATTAGTGAAAATTCTTTGATTCATAAAGAATAGAAAATTATTTCCCATAGTTCTGAAGGTCAGAAGTGGGAAAAGTCTGCCCCAATAGTTGTGTCATCATTTGGAAGAAAATTGGAAGAGAGTAAACCCACTCTTAAAAGCCCTTTTCCTTTCCATTCATTTTAAGTTTATTTCAGTGCTATCAAAATGTTTAAAGGAACCTAGGAGATGTTTCATTTTATTATTTTTCATTTATTGGTTATTTTTAGTTACAAAATCTGGTTTTCATTTTTTTTGTAGTTGTTAATAGACCGTTCATTTTATTTTATTTATATGTAGTGCAGAGAATTGAACCCAGTGTCTCACACATGCTAGGCAAGTGATCTGCCACTGAGCCACAACCTTGCCCCATAAAATTCATTTTGATATAGTTCATGTTTGTATAATTATAACTTATCTATTTAGAGTTGCATTCTTATGATGTAAGTGGTGGTGGAATTCACTATGTTGTTTTCACTTATAGACATGGGAAAGCTGCATCAGAGTCTTTCCACTGTCTTTCCTTTGCTTATCCCCCCTCCTTTCCCTCGGTTCCCCGTTGTCTAATCTACTGCCCTTCTATTCCCATCAACTCTCCTGTTGTGGGTTAGCTTCCACATATCACAGAAAAGCTTTGACCTTTTTAAACTGGCTTTGCTTCAGTTAGCATGATTGTCTCCAGGTCGATCCATTTATTGGTAGATATCATAGTCATATTTTTTTCTGCAAATTGCTATTTATGTAAAATAATTTGTTCTAATTCTACATGACAACAGAATGAACTTTGATGTATCATTCATAAATGTTCTATAATTTCCCATCCTTCTGGTTGTACATGATGTAGCATCACACCAGTCATGTATTTGTATATGTACATTGGATGATAATGTTTGATTCATTCTACTATTTGTTCCCTCTCTTCAATACTCTATGCAATCTGAAATAACTCTATTTTTCCCTACACCCCCCCTGCCCTTACTATGATTAGCATAAACATATCAGGAAAATCTTTACCATTTTGTTTCTTTGGATTGGCTTATCACTTAACATGATATTATCCAGCTCCATCCATTTGCCATAAAATGTCATAATTTTATTCATCTTCAAGGCTGAGTTGTATTCCATCATATATATCTGTCATATTTTCTTTATTCATTTATCTGTTGAAAGGCACCTAGGTTAGTTCCACAGTTTAGATGTTATGAATTGTTCTGCTTTAAACATAATGTGGCTGTGTCATTGTAATATGCTAATTTTAAGTCCTTTAGGTATAAAATGAGGGGAGGGATAGCTGTGTCCAATGTTGATTCCATTCCAAATTTTCTGAGGCATCTCCATACTGCTTTTCATAATGGTTGCCCCAATATGCAGTCTCACAAACAATGTGTGCATGCACTTTTCCCCCCACATCCTCTCCAACATTAATTGTTACTTGATAATTGTATTCTTGATAATCATGTTTGTGTCTGGGCTGAGATGAAATCTTGGAGTAGTTTTGATTTGTTTTTCTCTAATGGTTAAATGTTGAACATTTTTTCATGTATTTGTTGATCAACTGTATTGCTTCTTCTGTGAAATGTCCATTGAGTTCCTTAGCCCATTTATTGATTTGGTTATTTGATTTTTTTGGTGTTAAGTTTTTGAGTTCTGTATATATCCTGGAGATTAATGCTGTATCTGAGGTGCATGTGGTAAAGATATTCTTCAATTCTGTTGGCTCTCTTCACATGATTGATTGTTTCCTTTGCTGAGAAGATGCTTTTTAATTTCAATCCATCCTGTTTATTGATTCTTGATTTTACTTCTTGGAATATACTTCCTTGTTAAGGAAGTCAGATCTTAGGCTGACATAGTGAAGATTTGGGCCTACTTTTTCTTCTATGAAGTGCAGGGTCTCTGTTCTAGTGCCTAAGTTTTGATCCATTTTGAGTTGAGTTTTATGCAGAGTGAGAGAGAAGTTTCCTTTCTTTCTGTTTTATGTGGCTTTACAATTTTCCCTGCACCACATGTTGAATAGGCTTTTTTTTTCTTTCATGTATGTTTTTGGCACCTTTGTCTAGTATGCGATAACTGTGATTTTGTGAGTTTGTCTCTGTGTCTTCTATTCTGTACCATTCATTGGTCTCCGAGTCTGTTTTGGTGCTGATACCATGCCATTTTTGCTACTGTGGCTCTGAAGTACAGTTTAAGATATACTATTATGATGTGTCTTACTTCTCTCTTCTTGCCAAGGATTGCTTTTGCTATTCTGAGTCTCTTGTTTTTCCACATGAATTTCATGGTTGCTTTTTCTAGTTCTGTGAGGAATTGTCTTTGGGATTTTTATATGAATATCATTAAAATTTGTGGCTAAGTGCAAATTAGTTAAAACTAATTTTAACTAGTTAAAACATGAGCAAGAAACCTGACAGCTCTCTGGTCATTGGTGTCTGTTGACCCAGCTGCTATCTCCTGCACACTCGGTGGTGGCTAAACTGAGGTTACTCTCTGCGTTTTGGCATTAAGAGTGTCTTAGAGTTGAGACTACTCTGCAGGTTGGTGCTGAGGTCTGGGTTCAGCCACACTTGCCTCCACATAGCCTGGGATATTTTACTGAGTTTTTAAAACTTTTAATTGTGTCTGAAAGTTTCTTTTGTTTCTTTAATCACTTTGCTTGATCAACTAGTGCAAGGCACTATCCTAAGTGTGGAGTATAGAGCAAATAGGCCAAGTCCGAGCCGCCATGGAATTTAATGAAGCTAGTAGGATAATAATTATAGCATCTACCACAATGTTACTGTGAACCTTAGAAGACAGTATGTCTATTAATAACTGCAGTGCTGAGGAGTGTAATATTGTTGAGGAAATTTGCAGGAGACTTCCATAGGCATCACCTTGTTTTTGTTTGGGAAGTCTGAGTATTGTAAAGTTGTTACTTTTTCTATAATAAAAAGAGACATTTAACACTGTTCATATCTGAAGTCCATGAACTTCAGGGATCCCTGTGTGTTGCCTGTCTCCATGTCAGACACACAGTTCTGTGCTTACTCAATACAAGTTTGGAGGCCCTTGAAGCCTCTTCTGTAACATGAGATCCAGTGCTCATAGTCATCAGGCCAACTCTGAGTCTCCAGGTCTCATAGGTGACACATCCCTATGATTGAGTTTTGTGCAGTTGACTTTTCCCCAATCAGTTCGTCTCCTGCCTGTACACACTCACTGGCCACTATTTAGCTGGATGGGCCCTGTTCCATAATGGGAATTTTATAGCCTTTGCATTAATTGTACAGAGCTTTTGGAGAGGGGCCTGGCCATTCTTAATCCCAAGAACTATCTGTGTCCTCTTCACATGGTCCTGTTATTACTGGCTTTGAGCCTTCTTTGTGCAGATGGTGGTTTACTGCAAGTTCATACCACAGTCATTTTGTGTCCTCTTCCTTACAACACTTAACAAGGTGCTTGGAGTTGGTGTAGGGGTAGAGGAGTTGGCCTGGAAAATGACCCTGAACTTCATGACCATACAATTAGGAAGACCTAGGGGTGGAAGGCCGTGATATTATGGAGGGAAACCAATTCCTCCTAGGGAAGCACATGCAAAATCAAACTTCATTTTAGTAAAGTGACATGCTGCACACCAAAATTAAGCATTTCTGGGTGGATTTCAGTCATATAAAAAATGAGGAGAAAACAGAACTAGCAGGTAAAAGTGAATAGTTTTTCAGTTTCTGCCTGGGAACTGGTTCTCACTGTCAGATCACATAGCTCATGCTGGGGATCCTGAATATCACATGAAGTGAGAGATGTACAAACATATCCACAGTTACTTGCCTTATTGGGACACAGCACATTTCCTTAGTCTTGTATGAGGGAAAAATATAAGTTTCCTTTCAATATCACTCCTAATGAATGCTGTGCAAGGGCTGTTCTGCCTAAGTCATTAAAAACCTGGGTTTTGGGCAGAGGCATCCAGATTTTTAGAAAAAGGCTAATCAGGAGAGAGAGAGAGAGAGAGAGAGAGAGAGAGAGATATCAAATCAGTTGTCATAACAGGACTCCACGATGACTATAAATGTTGAGCGATCACTTCTGGTTCTGTGGTTTTAGTATCTGTGCTGCCTCTTCACATGGTGGTCTTTAATTGATAAACTGGCTTTTGACATTGGTCTGCATGAGGACACCACAGGTGAGGACTTGGGGATGGTGGAGAGCCTGGCTGGGATTGGGTTGGACTATTGTATGAGACACCACAGAAGATGCATTAGACCAATGACCTTGTGGGTAGAGTGAAGAAAAAGTGCTTTCTTTCTTGAAATTTTGATAAAGGGAGGCAATGTGTATTTTTCCTAATGGCAATCCCCATGTAATTAGTTGGATATTCAAATTAGGTTTCAAATTCTATTCTGCCATGAGTTTGGAGGGGAAAACTAGTACTTACTATCTAGCTTACTGGGTGTTAACTATTGTACTATGCACTGGTTAGTTTATAAAATATCACTGCATACCTCTCATTTTAATCAGATTTTAAGTATACACATATAAGGTACTCAATATCAACATTTAAAGAAAAAGTAGAGAATGAAAACACCTTCATTTCTCTGCCTACAGGGCATTGTACTGACTATCTGTTGAGGAGATGTACATTTCCATGTTTTTGAAATAAAAAAAAAGATATATATTAACTCACTGATCCTTTTGGAAAGTCAAAATAAGAGAAGTATTCTCAGTTCTCTGAGGACTTTACACATATTTTATAAATGTAGAGTATGGCTCTTTTATTTTTTACAAAGAGTATTCATGACTTTTGTAATTAAAAAGACATGAGACCAAGTAGAAAAAAGAATGGAAGTAATCCATATTTGTTTGTAGTCCAAATTTGTTTTTTTCAGGGGAGGATTCAGACCATTCTCTTACTCCTTCCAGAAATGCTTTCTGATGGGTTGTTGATGTAGATTTATGGTAGAGCAGTTGCCCAGTGTGAAAGGCCCTGGATTCAGTCCCTGGTGCTTCAGAAATAAACAAAGCAGAATAGCAAACAGGGCTGGAGTAGCTCAGTGGTAGAGCACTTGCTTAGCTTGTGTGAGGCATTGTGTTCAAATCTCAGAACCACATTTAAATAAATAAATAAAATGAAGGCTCACTGACAAACAAACAAACAAATAAATAAAAGCCAACAGCAAACATTTTCTGGAATGTTGTTGCACAGTAGGGTGGTGAGTATTGATAACAGTTAGATATGGTATGTTTCAACTAGCTAGAAGAAAAGAGCCTACACGATTTCACCATATACAAAGGGGAAATGTTTGAGGAGGTAGGTGTCTTTAACCTGATTTGAACATTGTACCTTGTTTGATGTATCAAAACATCACATGGTACTCTATGAATTTTGCATTTTATATATCATTTAGCTATCAATTTAAAATATTTCCTTATTCTCTGAAGTTTTATAGACAGAAACTGGATAAAAACTTATTTATGAATCTCATCAATAACTTCTGAGTATCCTAGGCATTCTCATTTTTATTTTATTTTCTATAAGCTCAGTAATACTTCTGTATTTTTTCTAGGATTTTGGTATTCTCATTTAATATATTTTGGCACACTATTAAGTAAAAATCAAAGTCATGGTTGCCCTTCAGCAAACATACAAGACACGCTCTGGAACCTGTGTTCCTGTGCTGAGATGTTAGGATGACATAGTCAGTCCCTCTCTCTGCACCAGATCCCTTGTGATACTCTGCCAACCCCATAGGTCTACTTTTTCTGAATTACTGAATTATTTATTGTACTTATTATTTGCTGTCTGCTTCCCTTCATCAGAATGACACCTACAAGGCAGGTGATTATTTTTCTTTTTTATTTATATATTGTAAGCTGCTGTGAAGCAGTTGTTGCCAAATAGTGGGTACAGTATAAATGCTTGTGTGAGTGAATGCAAAACGACCTACAACTCTAAAAATGTGGTGAGATAAGGAATTCTGCTAAGTGACCTGCAAGTAAGACTGATTGTGTAAGAAAAGCAGCATGAGGCACAGGCTACATATTGACTATAAGGATGCTTCAGAAATATTACTGGATTCCTCCTTCATTCACTCATGTAAAATTAACTTTTATTGAGTGCATACAGTATGTTAGTTGGAGCTGGGAAAACCAGGACAGCTGCTCCTGAAGGACAGGAGATTTTCTACCTCAGGGCCAAGTGTTCTGGGATAAAGGCCAAGGGAAGATGTGGATCCCCATCCGTGCTACTCATTTCCTTGCCTCTGAATGTAGATTTAAATGAGGAAATACATGGAAAATGAAATCCCTATTTCTTAAAAATAAGATAACTGGGACTCAGTGGTTCCCAAAGCAGCAGATTTCTGGGCTCATCAATCAACTAACAATGTGAGTTGGGGGAGGAGGCAGCTGTGTTTGTTACTGGGATCAGTTCCCCTACTCCCATGGCAGGTGGCTGCAGACTCCCCAGGCCCTACCCTGTAGCAACTGAAGCTGCAGGTAGCCTTCCTGCCAAGAGCACCTTCCTAGTGAATGATCTGGTGACACAGGGGACACCAGGACTCTCCTGGGATCTAGACTGATAGTGCCACTGGACCAGTTAAATGCTGGCTGTGTCTGCATTACTTGCTGGGCTCTGGCTGGGCACCATCAGCTAGTGGGAGAACAGAAACAAAGTTAAAGGCACCTGCCAGGGACAAGAATGCAAGCCAGGAGAACTGGGACTCTCATTGCTACAAAGCAGATTTCCATGACATCTACCTGCATGTTGCTGTTTCACCCCAGCGGTGACCAATACCGACCTAAGGTGAAAGAGTTTGTTATTTTCTGGTTGGCCACACTGCTCACCTGGGTTGCAACAAAGGAAGAAGAAGCACAGGCCTGACCTTGTGTCTCCTATTTCTTTCTTTTTTAAAAATTCTCTTGTGCTTTTGGGGATGGAATCCATGGCCTCACACATGCCAGGAAGTGTTCTGCCTGTGATCTACACCCCGGTGCCATCTTCTCTTTCTTTATGCTAGATCCAGTTGTCCACAACTGTGCTGGTTCTTACTTCCAGTGCATCCAGAACCTGGCCTCCACTCCATACCTCCACTGTTCTGGCCTCCCTGGTCAAGCTGTGGTCTCTCCTGGTTGCTGGGATGACCTTAGGTGGGCTCCTGATTTCTCCCACCTGTAGACTCTTACCTGTAGGAAAATACCAGTGGAGGCTACACTTCCAAACCTTTCTTTTTAAAATTAAGCACTGCCACTACTAATGTTTGAATCTGGGATGACCCCTATAGGCCCAGGTGGGAAAGCTTTAGTCTCAGCCAGAGGTGCTATTGGGAGATGGTGGGACCTTTAAGATTGGGAGCCTAGTGGGAAGTTTCCATATTTAGGGGTCTGCTTTCAGGAGACTGTGGAACCCTGGTCCCTCCATTTCTCTCTCTCTGCTTCCCAGCCACCATGAAGTGAGTCACTTGCCACCATACACTCCCAGGGTGACATGTGTTTTTACCTTAGACCCAAGAGCAACAGGGCAACCAACCATGGACTGAAGCCTGCAAACAGTAAGCCAGAATATACCTTTGTCTTTATAAGTTGATTACCTCAGATATTTGTCACAGTAATGAAAAGCAACACAAGTACCAATCAGGGGAGGGGACCACAGTGAAAAAAGATGTAACTTAGTGAAAAATTGTGTGAAACACCCTAGACCCAAGTCAGGAACAGCACCTTGCCAGCATCCTGCATGGCTGCATCCAAGCCCTAGTCCCTCCTCTCTCCAAAAATAACCAGCCCACAGGCCCACATGCTCAAAGACTGCATCAACCCAAGCACCACTTGGTATATCTTGGTGTGGGTCTTGGTTTGGAGGTTCCCCGCCATGTGTGTCTTTTCCTTGAACTCTCTCTGTTAACAGTGGTGGGCCCTGTGGCCCATGGAGGTTCTGAAATCTAGATTCTGCTAATTCATATTTAGAATATAGTCTACACCTTCCTTTCTCTTTCCTCCATATCTCTTGTAAAATGGCAGCTGGATGTAGAGACTGGTTCAGAGTGACCTCTGATGCTGAAAAAAGTTCTGAATTATAAAGTAGATATTGGGACCTGAGGTAAATAACATTATCAAGGAGATCATGATGCCAGTGTTTACCAATTGAAGCTCACCAGGCTCTCCCCTTTGGTCAGGATCAGTATAGTTAGATTTCTGGTGTCTCCACAGCCACACAGAAGCATCTCAGAAAGAAGCATTGAGCAGTGCCCCTTAGGGTATTCTGGCTTCTATTCAATGACTTCAAAATGTGAGTCAGGACAGGGTGAAGAAGTGAGGCAGCTTGGTAACTGGGCACCTTAACTACTTTTGTCTCAGGGTTGGGAAGATTAATGGAGAGTCACAGTCCATGTTGGTAAAGAGGCAGCTGTCACTCATGTTAGAAAAAGGATGGACTTGGTGATTTCTGTTGCCTCAGAGTCAGTCTCCTCCTAATTTTCAATATGAGCACCATGTGGTCCTGCCTGAGGTTTTTATTCTATTAGCATTGCTTGTGTTGACTTGGGGAGATCATGGACAAGCCACCTACTGTCAGGAAGGTCATTTTTCCCTTTCTCCGTTCCTCTCAGGGACTAGATGGAAATGGCACTGATTTTATTTTATCAATGGACATATTGCAGAAGGCCTTGACTTTCAGTGTGAGGAGGTTTATACCTAGTGTGGTAGGTAGTATTTAGATAGGAGGTATCTCCCAAAAGCTCGTGTGTGTGATAATATGGAATTGTTCAGAGGTGAAATGATTATATCATGAGAGGTGTAACATAATCAGTGGATTAATTTATTTGGTGGGTTAATAATTTGAAGGGGTTAATGGGTGATAATTACAGGTGAGTAGAATGTAAGCAGGTCATTGGGGGTGTACATTTGGGTTGATATTTTGTCCTTGGCTCCCTCTCTCCCTCTCTTTCCTGGTGGCCATGAGCTGAGAAGCATTCCTCCACCTTCCACCATGATGTTCTGCCTCACCTCAGGGCCAGAGTGATGGAGTCAGCCAAGCATGGACCGAACCACTGAAACCATGAGCTGAAAGAAGCTTTTCCTCCTTTAGGTAGTTTGTTGGTTATAAATTTTGGTTACAGTGATGGACAGCCAACTTACAGCATGGATAAGAGAGACACCAGGACATTTGGGTGCTAGAGTGCTTGGCTTAGCATCATATTTGAGGGATCAGCATCAGTCAGTCTTTGGAGAAACAGATGATCTGAGGCAGGTCTAGGAAGAGGTAGTTCCAGAGGTACACCTGAGGGGAGGAAAGGATGAGGCTGCAGCCAAGGCAGAATGCTGGCAGAGAAGGGAGCAATTGGGGAAGCCAAGGTCTGCCTCTGGACCACGGCCTCCTCTTTGCCTGCTGCATAGTTTTTCTAGGCAAAATGAAAAGGAATGGTGAGCTGTCAAAATCCATTCTGGCTCTCCCAGTCACTTGGTCATACACCTCAGGGATCTCTTTTCTGGGGACTCTGGCCAATGGAGACCTGTGAAAGTTTATTATATCTTTTAGGAGTATAAAGAAACTATTCCCTAAATGGCCATTTTCTCCTTGCTCTGGGCCAATCTGGGGTAGGTAATGCCTGGTATCATCCTTACAGGTTTTGTTCTAAATTTCTCAGCATTTTCAGAACTTACTTTGACCAGATGTGGGGAAATTCAGTCACAGAGTTGCCCATATTTCTAGAACCAGGAAACCAGGGAATATGGTTCCTTGTAGCCCAAAGCATCCCAACTACAGTGCCAGAGACAACTGGATGTCTGAGGTGGCAACACACCTGGCCATGGAGCCTGAAGAGGAATGGGAAGCTGGGGGAGGAGCTGTACTGGGGGTTGATAAAGATAAAGGAAATTTTGTTATTTTCTTCCAGGGGGCATGTTTACAGTGAATGTCAAGATCTGTGTCTTGGGACAGAGGTTACAGTATGTGAGGCAACAGGTGGAGCCTTGGCTCAAGGCTGTGGATAATGTCACAGGAGAGGAATCCAGCAAGTGATCAGGAATTATTGGTAAACAGAGACGAATTGTTCTCCATGTTTTCAGATATTGCTGTTAGGAGTCTGTGAGCTCAGGGCCTGACTGGGTTTCTGTACTTCCAAACCCTGCCAGGAAAATAAATTCACATGCCTTGTAACTATACAGCCACCGCCACTCCTCATAGGAGATTTTCTTTCTCCTATTTTGTGTTTTATTTTCTCTTTTTTTTTCTTTTCATTTTTCAATGTTTCAAATGCAACTGTCACCACACTCTCTAAAAACCTGTGCATCAGCAGAATGGCCTGTAGGAGGGATAGAACCTGTGCAAGCAGGAAGAGGAGAGCATGGAGGTATGGGGTGCAGGGCTATGACTGTGGATCTGAAAGCACAGTCCTCATGGTGAGTCAGAGTTAGAGGGTATGGAGGAGGCCTGGGAAGACCTCTGGTCTGCTAACCCCTCTCTCTTTTAAAATATCCCCATCTAGTGACTTTAAAGAAGGACCAGATGTGGGGAAATTCAGTCACAGAGTTCCCCATATTTCTAGAACCAGGGAAGAATTTGTCATTGGAGCCAGATCTATTCTTTGGTACTGCTCACTTCCCTACTTGTCAATGAGAATAAGATGAATAATCAACAGAGGGCTCATAGCAGAGGTCCCACAGGTTCTGCTCCATGCTGGGAGACATCATTCAGAGTACTCTGTTGAGCAGAGGAGGCCGGGAGTTGTTGCAGGCCTGAAGGGCAGGAGGTAAGAGGCTGGGAGAGATGGAGCTGGGATCCAGTGAGGACAGTGGAGGAAAGCTTGGGGCAGGCTTGGTATGTTTCAGAGATGGGGTCAATTGTCCTGATGGACTACTGAAAGTGAGGTGAAAAAGGTGACTCCCAGCTTAGGTCCTGAGAACTGGAACCATGATCTTGCCATTGTCTGAGATGCTCCAGGAGCAGCATGTTTAGCGGGAGGTTTTCTTCATCTATGCAGGCTGCTAGAACCAAATACCATAGACCAAGTAGCTTATACATTACATAAATCATTCCTCACCATCCTGGAGGCTGGACAGTCTGAGATCAAGGTGCCAGCAGAGTCCATGTCTTGCCCTTTCTGCCTCATGGAGAGGCCTTCTGCATTCATCCTCGCAGGTGAATGCTCCTGGGCCTCTTTGATAAGGATGCTAATTTCACTCATAAAGACCTATCCACGTGACCTAATCCCCTCACAGAGTCCCCTCCTGATAATTTTGAGGTCAGTATTCAGCCTTTGGCATATACAGATGACATAGTTTCCTATTTCACACACTGAATGGTAGTCACAAAAATAACTTAATTATCGATAAATAGCTCTAGGAAAGAAAGTTGTGACTCCTATGAATCTTTCTTCTCTTGATAAATTGTGGAATATATGAAGGGCAAAACCTGCCTTAATGCAAGTTTTAAATAGCAAATTTAAATATATAAGGAATCCTAAAACAAATGTGAAGGAGTGCATATTTTTATTAATTTCTCCTTGTACATATTGCATCTTCTTTGTCACATAAGGAGATCCTATTGCCTTAATTAAATTTGCATTGTATCTAAGAAACCTGAGTGTGTTTACAATTGGATAAACATAATTGTGAATGCAATCAGTCTGCATGTGAACTGTAGAGCATGGGAGGGTCTAGAATTTTGAATCTTTGTGCATATTTGAGGCTCAGATAGATGTGTGTCTATCCAAATTTCATACTATAAAATATTTCTGAGAATCCTGCTATTGTATGAGGTTGTCTGTGAAGAGGTAACTCAATATTTATTTTAGAATGAGAGAGATATAGGTATAATGATTTAAATATACATTTTTAAAGGAAAGCTAGAGCATTTTAAAGCATCATATTTTGGTCTTAGTTTCTATCTCCAAATAGTTTAGTAATTTCCATATTAATCAATTTGGAACTTTTAAACTATGATTTCAAGATTGGGGGTTTAAGTGACTGTTTCAAAAGGTAAAGACAAGATTTTTTTTTTGTATATTTTTAATCTTAGTGGAAAACCATAGTCCTGGCTGCTAGTATATTCAGATATCAGCAGCATACCACCACTTGGATGTCAGAACCAGTGCTTCCAAGATTATGCAAAGTATCCCCACTGGTTTGGTTTTCCTTAGGCTTGGGAACACAGACAGGTAGAGAATCAACAGGACAAAGGCAATGAGATTTGTGGGTTGCAGAGGTCACCCATCCTGGCTGAGATGCAACAGAACAAAGATCAATGACCAAATGGTCCAATCTAAAGTCATCTTTTTTGAACAAAATTATTTCTTCTATGGGTTATAAAGTTTAGACAAAAAAAGTGTTGAGAAACTAAATTTCTGTGCTCAGGGATGGCTGAACTAGCAACTTTTCCCAGTGCATAAAAGTAGAAATACTTTGGCAAATATCAAGGTCTGCTGAGACTGCAAATCATGAAGTGCACCCTTTTTTATGGATATTTCTGGAAAGAGTCTGTCTGACCAAGTGTTCAAATTTCATATCCAAGGACTAGTTAGTGTAGTTGGAGCTCAGACTACCCTTACTGTAGAAGAAAGCTCCCTGCCTTGTCAGAAGCCTTAATTCACAATCCCTCCATTATTCGTGGCTTCTCAGGATTTCAAAGACTGGTTAGTTATCTCTGTTTCCTGAGAATGTTAGCATCCTAATTAAAAATAAATGTGAAAATGAAAACCATTAAATAAAGGGTATTATGGAATTGGGCTGAGAATGTGTAAGAAGGATTTAATTTGGTTTGGAATGGGCCATGGTTTGTAGTCACACCCTCATCCCACTCCATTGTGGTGAAAATCACCATCTCTATTCAAAGGAGGTACACTTTACTCTGCTCAGTTGCTCATGGTCTGGAGTTTTTTATGGCATGGGTTTAATTGCTATGTGGGTAAATGTGACCAGTTTCACATTGGTAAAATTGAATGGTATCCTATGCAATCTGCTGGGGGTTTCATGAATGCAGCTAAAATAAGCATATAGAAGACTATAGTTCTCTAAATAAAACCCAAGGACAGTACTTTGTAATGAAAAGAAAGAACTTTAAATGAATTTTGCATGATTTCATTTATTTTCTTATTTGTTATCTGGACAGAGAATAGCTCTGTTTTATTAATGTACATCATAGGAGGTTTCCTTGAACTGTTTTAAATTTGTAAATCCTAAGCGGCTTAATGTATGCATCTTTTGAATTGAATCTAAATAGAGGTTCCCCCCCTTTTTTTGGAAACACTGGAAAGTTAAATGTCAGACTAACCTGAGGGCAAAAAGAAGTTCTGGAATAGCTGATATCATATTTTTCAATTATTCTTCTCTTCCTGTTAGCACTTTTAGAGACCCATGACATCTAGAGCACTGAATGTGACTGCAAAGTATGCCAGATAAGGCCTTTCTAAGACTTTTTCTGTTGTCCTTTAACGTTTCTTTTCCACTGACCTGTGGAGTGAATAAAGAAGGCAAGTGTCAAGGATGACACTTACTTTATAGTCTCTGTAAAGCAGACATTTTTGTAAAAGAAATTTTTGACAGTTCCAAGATGCTAAGTCAGTTTCAATTTCAGACTGGGTAGAAAGTGGAATCTTTTTTTTTTTTTTCTTCAAATGATGTGAAATTTGAAGCCTAGTGACTACTCAGTTTCTAATAACATAGGATAAATAAATACTATCACATTGTTGAAAATGTACTAGAACACAGGCTCAGCTAATGACATTCACCACAATATATAATTATGATATTCTTTCTAAATGATTTTATTTGTTACCATTAGAGAGCCTCTCTCTTTTACATTAAATATGATTAATCAAATACACATGATTCCAAAATACATTTTAGCAGGTCACAAATTATTGTATAAAGGTAATCATTTTACCCTTTCAGTCATTTAAAGAATTTCCTGGTGGGGCTGGGGCTGTGGCTCAGAGGTAGAGTGCTTGCCTACCATGTGTGAGGCACTAGGTTCAATCCTCAGCACTACATAAAAATAATGAATATATTGTGTCCACCTATAGCTAAAAAATAAATATTAAAAAAAGAATTCCCTGGGAGAGTGACCTCTGACATAATTGAATGTTGGATGGCTTTCTTCAAAGTTTAATAATAGTCAAGCTAGAAACAAAAGACTAAATTTTGAATCACAGTGTTAGAACCATGTCTGCTATTGACCTTTCCCACTTTCATTTTGTTTTATTTTTAATCCATACTCTGATCTAAAACCAGGCCCCTTAAACCCCTGCTGACCCTCTTCCCTGTTCCTACCTCAGCAATTCGTTCTTTTCTATCCTCCATCATCAGTGATTGCTCTTTGGTGCTGGATAAACCACAGCATTCTATCATTATTTTCTCCATTCTGGAGAAAAATTTTCCCTTCAACTTATGAACTCATTTTCTCTCCTCCACTTCACAGCAAACCCTTGGATTCCTTTCTGTTTGTTCCATTTTCTTTTCTCTCTTGAAAGCCCTTTAATGAGTCCTGTGTCTGCTCCACAAAGCCTGCTGCTATCCACGTCTCTGATGGCCACTGCATTGGCAAATCTGTGTCTATCCTCCTCCCTCCTCACATCAGCAGACATGCTCCTTATGTTGGTCATTCTTCTTCTCTGGGATAGCTCTGCTGGATTCCTTTCCTTCACTGCCCACTCCATTTTGATCTTCTTGATTAATTCTGTTTCATGCTCTGCTCAATCTTTAGTTTCCTCCTCCTCTTCTTTGCTCAATAGCACAATTTTGATATGCTCAGGAAACAGAACCTTTGGGCTCTAAATACAATCTATAGGCAGATGACTCCCAAGGTCTCAACTCCTGCCTGTGCATCTTCTTTGAACTCTAGATCTCTAAATCCAGTCATCTTCTTGACATTTTCATGAATGTTAAACGGATAGCTGAAACATTATGCAAACCCAACTCAGTTCTGGATAGTCCCTGAGTTTTTCTCCTTCATCTTCCCTGTCTCAGATAATGGCAGACTGGCTTATTCAGTTGGTTAATTCCCAAACCTTAGAGTAATCCCTGATTGTTATTTTTTCCACTTATACAATATATTTTATTTGTTAATGTACAAAAGTAAAACCCATTTAGTCTGTTTTCAATCCCTGTCTACAATCCTAGGATGTTTTTACTCTCCACCCTGCTGACATAGTGACCACTAATGACCAACATTATCACCGAACAAAATCAGAAATGTGGACCAAGACGTGATAATGGGCAACCCTATAAATTAACTGGAAGAAGGGAAATGGAGAACCCTTAATATAGCAAGTAGGAATATTGTGGCCCAGGAATCCAGCCTGTTCTTTCAACTTTGCTCCCTGATGCCACTTTTTCCCCCAAGCTGTACTCTTTTTTTAATATTTATTTTTTAGTTGTAGTTGGACACAATACTTTTATTTTATTATTTATTTTTATGTTGTGCTGAGGATTGAACCCAGGGCCTCACACATGCTAGGCAAGTGCTCTACCACTGAGCCACAACCCTAGTCCCCCAAGCTGTACTGTTAACACTATAGTCCAAAGACACAATGTGTCCTCTCTCCAACCCCCATTCCCCCAAAGCCTTCCAAGTCACTCAGACTAAAATTAGAAACATCAAGTCATCTGCTGGGAGCCACAGAATGCCCCTATCACTCCCATTATGACCCCATTCTCACTACTCTCTCTTTTGCTATCTTTGCTCTGGCAACAACTGGCCTTCTCTTTCCTGAACTTGTCCAGTCCACTAGAGCCTGTGCCTTTGCTCATATCTCTGCCTGGAATATTCTTTTCTAAGATATCCATGGGTTCACTCTCATTCTTTACCATCTTTACTCAAGTGTTAGCTTATCAGGGGGATCAGTACAGAATTGCAAATTGCACTCCCTGCCACCATTGTAGTCCCACTTTGGGGCATTATTTTTCTCATTTACACTTGCTAAGAGATGCCTTGTCCACTTATTTGGTTTACAATTAAGTTGACAACAGCAAGGAATGCTATTGTTTTTCTTTTCCCCAGCTCTATACCTGGCAGACTGCTGCATAATAAGTACCCAATAAGATGCTGGTGGTCTGAACTTCTTCAGTTGCCTCTCTGGAGTCTTAAAAAGCAGCTCTGCTCCTCTGATGGGGCCTCTTGGAAATGCCTGCAAATAACCCCTCCTCAGAGTAGCTGCCAACCAGTGGTTCATGAAAGCTGGTGTAAATGTATCTCAGTCCTCATGGCCCTTAAATTTATATTTCTAGGCCATAAGTTCTACATCTTTATCTAGAAAAGGGTCATCCTCAGACCAGGATCAAGACACAACCTGGGAGCCTGGCAGAAAAGCAGAATCAAGGCTAGGGTTATAGCTCAGTGGTGAAGTGCTTGCCTAGCATGTGTGAGGCACTGAGTTTGATTCTCAGCACCACAAATATAGAAATAAATAAAGGTCCACTGACCACAAAAATAAATAAAAGAATCACAGGCCCCACCCCAGACTTGCCAATTCATTGTTAACTAACATTGCCCTATCAATGTTTTCCATAGACACAAAATATCAGGGTCTAGGATATGAGGTCAGCTGGGGTAAGATCCTGTCCCTAAAAGAAGTCAGAATGCTGCTCTTGCTCCTGTGTGAGTGAGTTGGTAAAAGAGTGAATTGATATAAAGCCTCCTTTGCTCTGAAGCCATAGGCATTGACAAGTCACCTGCTACCTCTGCCTTACCAAAGGGGGACACTCAGCAGCTTTTACTTTTCCCTGCTGGCCTGGGATCCACACACTGTTGCTTCTGGGACCAGCTCCCTCCTGCAGCTTGGAATCTTCTTGGAATCCAATAAAGTGTAGATTGACAGGGTGATGACAACCTCACCTCCTTGGTTTCTCCTTCCATAAAATTTATAATATTTATATTGTAACTTACATTCTCTTTCTCTCAGTGATATTTATATTGTAACTTACATATTTTTTCTCTCATAACAGTTTTAGTCTTTAGAAAAAACTTATGCTCTCTATTAATACACAATAACAAAAACTTTGAAATGAGCTAATTTAACTACTTAATATGTTCCAGCCTTCCATTTAATTTTATGTTTCTCTCCATAATCACTTAAAATGGTTATTGTTTATTAAGTACTTGTATGTGCCAGCATACAGGGACGTATAATTCACTTAATCTTCACAATACACCTTGTGATGGTTGCACGTGACCAAAGAGTAAACTGAGGCTCAAGGAGATTAAGCTGGTGAATCGCATAGGTATTTGTCATAGAGCTACGAGGTGAGGCAAGTATGTGAACCCAGGATTATGACTCAAGTCTGTGCTCTTGACAAATGTCTTCCATCTTTTGCTCCTCTTTCCAGTGGTGGCTGGAAAATGTCATTTTATGTCATATCTTCTTGCCCTGTCAATCAAGGTTCTAATAGGAGGAGGAAGAGGAGATTAAATATTGGGTAGCAGCTAGCAGAATCTGCTATGGATCACTTATTGCTGAGAACTTTTCTCTTTACCTCATGGTTTCTAAAGAGTGGCTTCGGGCCTCTGAAGCCACAGCTACCTCATAGCTTTAGTCTATTGTCCACCCTTGCTCCATTGTGCTAGCCAAAACTAATCACTGCTGGCCAAATCATTTTGGTTTAATCAAAGGACAGGGAGTAGACCATATATGGTGGCAAACATTATATCTATCACATAAACAGTCATGATCTTCCAAATGGAGGGAGCCTGGAATAGCTACCTAGAAATGGAGACAGGATGGATAAACAAATACTATTGTATAAAAATACTGTCCATTATGTATTGAGTGTTGCTTTCTTCCAGCAGTGTGCTGTATAGTTTCAAACATGAACATGAGAGCTTTTTTAAATCATTGTTACTAGTTTTTCAATACATAGTATTTTTATTATTATTTAGTAGTGCTATTTGTCACATATCGAGTGGCCCATGTATTTCTGATTGGAGCGGCAGGCTCTTTTGATTGTACTGATTGACTTTGGTACCTTATGGATACATCTCATAAAGTATTATTGTTTCAGCATGCTAGATCATGTTTTGTGTTTCAATGCCAGATCTTGTCTTCTGAGATTTAGATGGTTATCTGCATGCAACTCTAACCATTTCAATACAAAGAGACTTCCTTTCTTAGTATTTAGAAGTAATCCTGAAATATATGCATCTTTTGGGGGTAAAAATCTACATGTGTACTACTGTCTCTTTACTTCTTTTATCTTATTCTTCATAAATAAAGAACATAATGTCTTAAATCCTAGCCAAGTTGTTCTCAATTTCCAGAGGTTTGGCCCCATGAGTGTTTGTCAGTGTCTGGTGACTTTTTGTCACAAATAGGGAATAGGTGCTACTGGAATCTAGTAGCTATGGATGCTGCTAAATTTCTTTGGTGAATAAGAGAGTCTGCCTTTGCTCGAGATTATCTTGCCACAAATTTCAGAAGTGCAAAGGCTGACAAAATCTACTGCTACCCAATCTCAGCTGATATGGATAATTAGAACTGAGTGGATCTTCAGATATTACCCAAATTGCTTTGGTATTTTTATGTCTGATCATTTCACATCTATCCATTAGCAGAATGAACTGACTGTGTGTTTTACCACTTCCAAAGTTTTTTACAGTCTAGTTGGCTTTAGATCACCTATTGTTCCTTGGCAGAGATTGTTTTTAAAGTGTATTTTTAATGTAAGCATAACAAAGATGTTACTTCATGGACTCTTGATGTGTAAGTCAACATGAAGAACTTTAGTTGTACAAAAGGATTGAGGTACATCTCAGAGGGAGAAGAGTGTGCTAGAGAGATTTAAGGATTTAGAATTCATTACACACTTTTTCCAGCCCTGCCTACCACCTCTTATACCTATCCTCCATATCAGCCACAGTTACTTAATTTCCATTTTTTTCAGTTTTAATTTTAAGAACTCAATGAAAAATAGCCTTTTGAACTTTTAACCTACTGTGCATTTGTTAGTTCATATTATTTGGTTTTTCTTCCCTTAGCTAATTCTTCCAACTATTTCTTAAGTAGATATCTGAGTCCCTTCACTACAAAAAGGTTATTTCTACCCTTGAGGGTTTATGATATTAGGTTCACTAATATACCATGATCATACACACTATTTAAGACCAGTTTTAAACTGTAGCCAGGGAAGCAACATAATGATACCCTTTGAAAATAAATGTAAGTGGGAGAACACTGAACATTTAGACTGATATTAGTGGCACTGCCTCCAATTCCAGAATGATGTCTTGGATAACACTACATGCTTTCACAGACCCCTCTATCTTGCTTGTGATTGCCAATGAGTAGGCCTAGCATCTGAGACCACCTCCTTGAACTTAAAGACTGTGGTAATTAGCAGTGAGATATACCAGATTTCAGTGACATATCAGTGGGGATTTTTTGAAGAAAATCTTATTTTTAAGGTTACTCTTTAAATCCTATAAGATTTGGTTATGGATATCATGTCCATCCATTAACAGTAGTTAAAAACATAACCTATCATGGTGGTTTTGTCTGCTTGCTGTTCCCACTGGTCAGCAAGTGTTCTTTGTGCCTGTCATTTTTTACTGTGATGACACATGGCTGATCTCAAAGACAGCAATGAGTTCATGGATAACATGTCATAATAAAACCCATTAAGCAGATTATTTTTGAGATTACTTTAGCTGAGTGTAAATGTTGCTGAATCCTTTATGAGGAAAGTCCAGTGTTTAAGAATTGTTAATGTCATGCTCTGTATGAGACAGGCTCATCCATTATGTCTTTCTGTGAATGAGACTTCAGTGTTACTTTGGCTTGTGTTTTTCTGTGTACTTTCCCCAGTGTGTTAACTCTAAAGCAAGTTTTCTCCTATGAACTTTTTTGTTTTGTCCAAGCTCTATATTTCTCTTTCATTTCTCTGTTTTTTACAACAGCATTCTCCCATGTTAACATGATTAATAGATTTCCTGAGGCCCTGGGGTAGGTGGCCACTCTACCTCTCAGCCTCACATCTCTTGGGTGGTAGCGGTTTTTCTTAGGGATGTCTGTGTGGGTCCATCAGGGAGCAGTTAGCAAAACACTAATTTTCTGTTCAAAACAGGTTTGTTTCCTAGATCTACTGAAAGCCCAGTATATTTCCAGATCTGTTTTTTTATTAAAAAAAAAAGAAAAAGAAAAAAGAAAAAACAGTTGACATTCATTCATTCATGGCTTTTTAAAAGAAATTAGTAAACAAGTAATTGATATTTTCCAAGCTGTTAAGCATCTTGCTATTAAATGCTTATCTTTGGAGGTTGATGATTGATTTCAGCTGTGAAGCTGACTTGGCGAGCACATGTGCAGCTGACATTTTTCAGTGACCATCCTCTGCCTTTTCAGGAAGAATTAAACAACCATTGATTAAGAACTACAGTAAACTGGGTGTCATGGTTCACACCTGTAATCCCAGCAACTCAAGATTGCAAGTTTGAGGCCAGCCTGAGAAATTTCGGGAGACCCTGACTTAAAATAAGTTAAAAAGGGCTGAGGATATAGCTCTGGGTAAAGCACCCCTGGGCTTCATCCCCAGTACTAAAACAACAAAACAAAAACCTGTAGAATATGCTGGCAATTAGAGTGGATGAGTGTACAGATAGTTTTATTTTTATTTTTGTGCTCTAGAATGGTTGGTATATTTTTTTACTTACAGTGTTTATTTCATTCCATCAAGAAAATTAGAGCTGAGGGATCCATTTTTGCCCCAATCATAAAGTAATATGCTGTGATTTTATAGTATGCCTTAAAGAAATTACATGATTTATTAACTAAGGCAGGTATTAAGGGAAATGTCCAAATGTTAACCTATAAACATTTTATCTACATTTTTCAAATCTTTTTCATACATTAATCTTGAATCTGTAATATAAAAAATACCAGGCTCGGGTCTCTCCTCTCTGAAGCTGCAGCCATGATGTTAGTTTGAGAGTTGAGCCACTGTGAAGCTAGGCTGGGCTCAGGCTAGGGAGATGAGAGACAGCAGCAGCCTCTGCTCATAGCTCTTCTCAGCGCAGGTGAGCAGCCATGGGGGAAGTGCCCTCCTGGATCCCGATGACTGCAGCCTCACCTCCTTTTGGTCTGACCTAACCTTGCAGCCTCTTCCTTGGCTTCTCCTGAAAGGGAAGGTGGAAGCCATGGGCTTCAGTGGGAGCCAGCTGAGGATCCAAGGCAGCATCTCCCACTCCTGGACTGGGGTGGGGAGAAGCGCTGGAGGCTGGAGCCCCAGCCCCGAGGAGGGGGTTGGAGTAGCCTGTCATCATTTCCAGGGCTGGGAATGCATGAGTGTTAGTCTCTCCCCTTTTACTGCCTCCAACACCGCAGCTGCGACACATTCAGGGGCCCAGCCGGTTTTAAACCTCCTCTCTGCGCCCGCTGCACACCCTCCTGGCCCAGGCTCTGGAGGCCTGGAGGAGGCAGCCTTCTGAGGATTATTTGTCTTCTCCCCCATTCTGCTGCTGCCGCTGCCAGGCCCCTGGCTGCTGAGGAGAGTTAGGCCCAGTCTCTGCAACCATCCAGCAGCCACTAAAGCAGCCATTACCCAGCTGTGGTCCAGAGCCCAGCAGCAGCAGAGCAAGGGGGCATCAGCCACTGCCAAGTCCAGAGCCATTTCCATCTTGCACAAGAAGACTCACTACCAACAGCTTCTGCCATCTCCTCCTTTTTCTTAAGTCAGAGGCTCCCAGACATGACAGCCATCATCAAAGAGGTCATTAGCAGAAACAAAAGGAGATATCAATAGGATGGGTTTGACTTAGACTTGACCTGTATGCATATCTGAGGCTACTACTCTTTGCTTTTCTGTCACTGTTTTATAACGTGGGAGTAGACAGATGTGAAAAATTTCCGTAGTTTGGGTGACTGTAACGTTTACCATGATCATATTTCTGTATCATATATTTTGTGTCTCCTCAATGCATTCAACCTAGGGTGTGTTCGGCTACATGGAACTCTTGCCTGGTTGCAAGTGTCAAGGCACATATTGGTTTCTCAGTCTGTGTGTTCTTTCGAAGGGTTATTGTCCATTAATACAGAATACTGTACGTTGTTAGTGGATTAGTGAGCTTCGTAATCAGATCTCCTAAATGAACAAAAAAAAGTACACGCTTTGAGGTTGAGCATATTTCAATTAAGTCTTGGCTTAGGCCCTAGATCAAGGGTATAGATTAGATTAAAATGAAAATTAGTGTTGCACATAAGCGTATTGCCTCAGAATCTTGCAGTGATTGTTTTTAGTTTTCTGGGTTGCATTGATGAGACTCTTTTAAAATGTGAAGTGTGGACTGATTTACATAACTTTAGAAGCAGAATCATTTTCCACATATATCCTGTGCATCTAAGGACAAAGTGGGTTTGTGTGTTTACACTAAGTTAGTAACAACTTTGAACTGTATTTAGAAGTTTTGTAGTTTGAAATCAATAGAGCCATAATATGACTTATATAGACCTTTGTTAAATTGGCCTTTTTCTTTTCTGATGAGATGATGATAGAATGATGTAGGCTGGGCCATTAAATTTACATTTCAGTAGCATTTTATGTTCAGTGATCTTGGCATACCTAATAGAATGGAGATTGAGCAGTTTTTGATCTCGGATGATAATGTGTATGTTCAAGGGTATTGAAGTAGCAAATGGTGATTGTAGAGGTTAAACTTCACCTCCTACTTGAAGTATTGTAAACTAGAATTGCTACTTTTTTGGGGGGGTGCTTTTTAGATTTCAGGTGCTCTGACACCTTTTGGGTATATCTTAGTTTTATTCAGATTTGATCGAATAAATTAATTGTATAAATTACCAGCTTATATTCAGCAGTGCTGGCAAGAGTATTACTCCAGCTTCAGGTTGTAGGTTTGTTAGTTTTTTTGCATGCAGTAGATTAAATTTACTGAGTCAACTTGTTGAATAAGACAGAAATCCAATAACTTAAAGGTGTATAGTTTTGTCTAAAAGTTAGGTCTTTGTACTTCAAAAGTTAGTGGTCATTTAAAAGCATTAATCTTTGCAATTTTAGGTATAGCTAACTGGTTTTGATTAGAAATGGGGATAGAACCCTCCTTTTTGCAGAATGGAATGGATTGACTGGAATTGAGAGCTATTGGTAGGCCAGTATATAAGATGTGTGAAAACAGAATTGTTACTGGTTCAAAGTAACTGAATCTAAGATATCTCAAGGCCTCTGTTAAGATCTAAAATTTGGTGCTGAAAATTGTATCAGTGGACAATATTTAGTTAAAATTATGTAATTCCATAAGTTTAATTTTTTAACTGCTGTGGAAAGAACCTTGGGCAAGTACTCAACCAGTAAACTATTCACATTAAAAAGAATAATACTTATTCAGAATAAAAATTATTTCTTAGCAAAAAAACTCCAGGAAATTATTTTATACTATTTTGATTACAAATTTGCAAATAATATAATAGTCATGTAGGAGGTGATATAGGAAATTAATATTTTGCTACCTAACACAATAAGAAAAAATGCATTATTAATTGAAAATCAGGATTTCACTCTTTATTTTTTTGTCTTTCTGTTTACTTGTATGTGAGATAAAAAGCTGAAAGTTGTTTTAAAACATTCAAAAATGGGCTGTGGGTGTATTTCAGTGGAAGAGCGCTTGTATACCATGCCTGAGGCCCTGGATTCAACCCCCAAACACTTAGTGGCTATATTCACTTATTTACACCAACTTTCAGTACATTTCTTTCTTCTTCTCTTTTGTGATACTTAATTGTCCCCATAAGTTAGATTCCTGGTTCCTCCTTAGATAGAAATATGCAATGTACTTTATTTACGAAATGCTTAATTGCATAATTCTAAAAGATTTCTGGTTTGAAATGTCAGGTGGCCTGTAGCTCTCTACAGATGACTAAGACTTTTAGGATATAGAGAATGTGCATTGCAGGGTGTATGGTCTCTTTATAGGGAAAATGACCTCATGAAAAGAATTGATATCAAGCTTCAGGTTTCTGAGAACTTTGCATGCCAGAATAGAATAATATTAGTGTTTCTTTAAGGAGGCTTGAGGTCAGCATCCTTCCATAACAGTTTGTGAGCCATTTTTAAATCATGTATTTGTTCGTTATATTTGTTGTTGATCAGATCTAGATTTCCAAGTCAAAGATTTCACATTCAGCAATCACTTCATCAGACTTCAGAAAGTGTTGGATGAGAAGCCTGAAAACTTCTAACTTAATAAGCTCAAAGTATTATAGCAGTGTAAATTATGTTTTGTGCCTTAAACCTTGCAAACATGTCCTTGTTTGTCAGTTTTTAATCTGTGATGAATGTGTCCAACAAACTGGCCAAGAAAATAAACAGGAATAGTTGTTTATGGAAAGATTATTAAATAGATGATTGTGGATTATCATTCTTTATACCTGAGAGAAATTCACTCCAGTGCAGATCTTGTTTTTCTTCTGTCACCTGAGGTACTCAAGCACGTGGTCCTCTAGGGTTATTGTTTGTTGCATAAGGCAAAACTGCAAGTCTTATTGCTCATTTTTTTGTTTTGTTTTGCCAAAAAAAAAAGTTGCTACTGAGGCCATTTTCCAAAAAACTCTCTCTGGAATGTTGTAATTGAAAAAAAAGTAAGATATTCTGATTGAAAATTGTTAATACTGATGGCAAGAGGTATTTAACTCTCATTTTGAAGAAGAGGACATTTCTCTAAGTATGTGTCTTTATTACAAAGGAAAGAACACATTTTGTATATATCAACAAGTTAGAATTTTTGTTACCAACAGGTTTGGCAAACATTGAAAAAAGGACAAGATTGAGAAAATGGGTAAAATAAAAATCCAGGACTCCTTCAAGTCAGAAGAGGAGAGAATACGAATGAAACAGGAGAGGTAGACTTCAGTTATTTTGTTTAGCCTCATTAGAAAGAGATTCTGTTTCTTTTTTTCTACTTTAAATACTGATGGTTGTGAGGCAAATATATTGTAATGAAATATTTTTTTAAGAGAGAGGAAGAAAACCTCATTTGAGCCAAAGTGGATGTCAGTGGTTTTAATTCAGAACTTTTACATAGGAGGTAGGAGAACACATTAATATTGAATTTATAATTGCTTTAAATATAAAAAAGTTTAAAATGTTACCTCAGCCAACTATGAGTATGCATTATATGAAAGTAATACTTAAGAAATACTCACTTGAAAATAATTTGAATTTTTATATTTCCTTTTGAGTCTCTTTATTCATAATAAGAATTCAGAGATACTAGTTTTTCACCATATTTTTCCTTTCCAATGTGACATTTATTTCCTAATTCTTATATTTCACTATCATCACATTTTGTGCTATTTTTCCACTTAGGTTTTCTTTCATCTTCCAGAAAGATGATTGTGTATTGTTAGATCATTCCATGTGGAGTAACAATGACCAGTGAAGTGAATTAAGAGTTACATTAAGCAGCCATTTGAAAACAACTTTTATAAACTGATGAGGAATTGCTTATTGAAATTCCAGGGGATGAGAAAGCAGTCTTACACTTTTGTTATTGGAGTTTACAAGATTCACAGTGAACTACTCTTTGTACTGTTGCATTTGATGTTCATAGTGGCCAAAGCAAGGGGCAGTATATCTCTTTTACTTTGAATAATATGGGGTTTAAGTGAGTTTTTTTGTACCTTGATCAAGTTTATAAAGCTAAATATTGTCCAGAACTAGAATTCTAGACCCACAACCTTGATGTCAAATTCAGTGTTTTTGACAATTGTAGAGATAGGGTGCTTTCAGTCTTACAAAAATAAATGAAACTAACTAAAAATGATATCCCAGGAAGATTTTCTATGAAGGAGATTAGTGTTTGGATATTTTCATTCATCTTTTTAATACTCCTAAGGCTTTTGGTTGTCATTTTTTGTGCATGTGTGTTTATGTTTCATTTTTGTCTGAGTGGAATGATGGCTCTGGTACTCTGTAACTTTCCAAAATATATACATGGAGAAAACATGAGTTTTATGATGCAAGTCTGTGTTCCTTCTACTGGTTCATTCTATAATTTTATTTGTATTTATTTTGCTTTTAGCAGTGCTGAGTATTAAATGTAGGGTCTCCTGCATGCTGTACAATTACTCTTGCTGAGTTATACATCTCAGTCCCCTATTTATTTATTTATTTTTAAACGTTATTTTTTTTTTTTTTTAAGTTGGAGATGGACACAATATCTTTCATTTTATTTATTTATTTTTATGTGGTGCTGAGGATCGAACCCAGGGTCTCACACATGCTAGGTAGAGTGCTCTAACACTGAGCTATGACCCCCAACACCCTAATTTTATTTTTAAAAAACATGTTGCCTTGTTTACCAGGACCTCCATTAGTTATCATGAATTTTGAGATTTCCAAACATATTAATAAGCTCACAATTTTTAGGACAGTTCATAGTATTCCTTTGCATGCACAGTATGTCATCTATGCTTGGAAGAAAATGTCTGTCTTTTAAAGAGTTTCCTGTGCCTAAAAAAAAAAAAAAAACATACTAGGTAAATGTATGTGCTCAGATTCATCCACAGGCAAGTATGTTATTTAGTTAGAGAGCAATCAGAGCAACAGAAAGAACCATTCTACTTTTTTTTTATCTCTTGAAATATGCCAAAGGGAATAGGCTCATTAATCCTGTACCATTTTTCACTGATAAAAATTCCTGCTTTGCCATTTAAGGTGACTTCTGTGTTTCAATGCAGAATTCTATCAACATTTCCCCAAATGCTTTTATAATGCATGTCAGATATTTCCAGCCAGACAATGATTTTTATATAATGGTTTCACTTGTATTATTAATTTGCTCAGGCACCACTCACTTCTCAATTTTGCTTTTAATTTCCATCTCTGTATCTCTAATTATGGGAACTAGGTTGGCCATAATGAATTTACAATGTACAGGAGACTTACAGTAAAACTCTTTCAGGTTCAAGGAACAAATGACTGGTCCATTAAAAGAATTAGGATCATAATTTAAGAGAATTATTGCACTTTGACTTTTCATTTCAAAAATAATTTTTACAAGTATGTTTAAACTCATGCGTTTTGAAATAGAGCAAGTGAATGCATGAGACTTTTTGGGGTGCACTAAATAGACTATGGTTAGTGTTAGTCATTTTGGTATGGTGACTATTCTTTGTATGTCATACTTTCTGTTCCTTCCATTGACATTGACAATGGAATTCTCCTTTTGAGAATGGAAACTGCAGATTATTTAGGAAACATTTGATTAGAGAAATAGATAAAAGTAAATCAACCTCTGCTTATGTTCTCATCACAGCTTTTTCCTCTGCTTACCAACAGTGAAATATTTGCTATGACATTATTTTTGACTGTAACTATTAGAGTTCCAAAAATTATTTTGGCTCTGATTTCATATAAAAAAAGAAAACCTGACATTCCTTAGTTATGAGTTATGACATGTCTACAAACCAAAATATCTCTTTCACCCACATACATATGTGAAGCCTGAATATTGTGTAAGATATAAATATTGAAAAATTGAAAGAATAGTGAATATGATTTAAAATGTTTTTCCTACAAGATTTTTCTGATGGTGAAAGTAAACTAGATTCTTCTTAGCCTGTATCTAAGATTAAATCTGATTTCATTCTTTTTTCTTTAGAAGAGGGAATCTGGGGTGATGCAAAGTGTGAAGTTAAGTGGTCTTGAGTTTTGCTATTTTGACTTACTGTCTGAGTCCTAAATGTGGGTACCTAGCCTTTCAGAAATGCTGTTGGGCCCACTGAGAATAGGCTAGCACACTAAGCAAGGCTGGAATGCAGTGCTCACTTCCTTTTCCTAGTTGGTCTTCCAGGCATGCCTACAGACAGCATTCCTATTTAGTTTATTTCCACCATTTTAAATGTTTAAGCTTCAAAACCAAATAAAACATGTTCAATTAAATTATCTGTGTCACTTCGAGTCTACTTAACTTCCTTTATGAAACACAGTGATAGATTCCTCTGTTGACCAAGCATCAGGAGTAATGTTTTGGTTATGATAATATGTGTAAAATATCTTTCTGTTTTGCTACAATAATATCTCCAATGATGTGTAAATGGCAGTATATTTACCATTGAATATATACATTGTGGCACAGAGCATCCCCAACAGTATTTAGCAGGAGAAAAAGGGGTTAATCAGTAGTGATTAGTGTGTACAAATATGTTTGAGAAATACTTGGTTAAACAAATTTATTCATATTTCTTTACTTCATTATTTCTCCAATTCCTCATTAAGTTGATATGTATTGTAAAGCACCAAAACAGGAATAGTGAGTCACTCTCCCAACTTAGAGAAGACATCAACCCAATAGAGAAGACATCCACCCAATCCAATCTTTTTGTTCTTCTTGGACACTAACATTTCTCAGAATTCCTAGATTCCTGGGGAAATATCAATGTGAAGTAAAGATGTAGCCCCTGGTCCAACCATATCCAGCTCACTCAACTAACTGGCTTTAGAAAGCAGAGCTTATTGTTTGGTAGAGCTGTCATAGAATTTAAAGCCAGGGTTGGCACACATCTCTGCTTTATGGATTTTGTTTTGTGTATTCATGAATCTCATTAATGTTCATGTTATTTTTTCATCTTCTCTTCTCCAAATACTTCTCCTTTGCTTAAAAATATGTATTTTAAAGCCCTAATTCTAAGATAATCTAATTCTGAAACTATATAAACTTTGAGGAAAACTTGTAAATTTAAAATAGGAAAACAAAAATTTATCTGTATTAATACCACTAGTTAAATATTGGTGAATGCCACTCTAATTTTTTCCAATAAAATACTTATTTCCATACATATATGCTTTAAAAAGTTTGCATCTATTGACTATTTGATTTATTTTGTGTTTTTATATATTTTAGATAATCATGTTGAATGTTTTCTGGAAGAGGGTAATGTCTATATAAATAGATAAGGACAGAAAGAATTCAAGACAGTCTGAAAGATAAAATAGTAGCTTATATTTCTGGACAAATTCTGTAACTCTCAAATAATACTTACCTCATGTTTCTGAATGCTTGTAGTCGAAATATGAAAAAGTTAATGAATTTCTTATAAAATCCTCCCAGTCATGACAGGTGTTTTCAAATACACTAAGGAAGTATATGGCTTGAAATTTTCCATTATTCAATGTTATAATCATTATTTGAAACCTGTGTTTTTAACCCTGGAGAGTTGAGCTATCTGTGTCCTTAACTGGAAAATTTCTACTTCTTGATGTGTCATTTTGCAAGTTTTTCTGGCATTCTGGCTATAGCTCCCATTCATTACAATTCTGTCTTTCTAATTAAGATAAAATATTTAATGTGTTGACATTTAAAAAATTGGCCACAATGCTGGGGTTGTAACTTAGTGTCACAACACTGCCTTGCATGTACAAGGCCCTCACTTCTAACCCCAGCAGTGCCAAAAGACACTTTTGTAATTATATAAGGCAATGAGTTGTGAATGCATGAATGCAGGGCTTTGCAAAGGACAGACTGTTGGGACCAGAGCTAACAGTGAAGCTTCCTAAAGATGACAGTTTGGGGGCTAGGTCTAGTTTGCAAGAATATGTACAATTTAGCAAAATTATAATAGGTGGGGGATCAAGTTAAATTGCATCATTAATACTAATGGGATAATATAAGGTTTAAAATATCAATGGTAAAAGTTGAAAGATAGATGAAAGAAGGTATTCACAGTGTTACTTACTAGTAACACAATTATAATTTTAAAGGAATTTAAGCAGTTAAAAGACATGGGCTGCGGTTGTGGCTCAGTGTTAGAGCGTAGACCTGGGGGAGTCTGATTGCTTTGCTTGTTCTCTGGACTTGAAAGCCAAAGTTCCCATCTCCAAAGTGTGTATTCATGTGTGTGGGGATCCTACAGATTGTCGGATGCTTAGCAGCATTCCTGGTCTCTTTTTCAAGGTTCCAGGCCACTGCCCCCTGCCCACAACCCTAAAATATCAGATTCAAAATGTCAATAGCAACAAGTTTGAGAGACCTTGGTTATAGGGATTATGCAGATCCAAGAAAACCCACAATGTTGGAGGTGAACTCAACTTGTAGGGTGAGACATGAGTAGATGAGGTTACCTAGAACAGCAACTGAAATACAGCACATGGAGAAGCACTGGAAAATGCCATAGATGTGTAAAAGCAGAACTCTAGAGAAGGTTCAAGGAACTCACAGGAAGACCAAAAACCAAATGAACAAATATCTGAAAGGTAATAATTAAAACTAGAAGGAACAGATCCCCTCCAAAAAAATAAAAAATAAAATGAAAAACTTTAATGCTGGTAAATCAATTACATTAAACATTAATGTTCTAAATACACTAATCAAAACACAGAGATTGGCAGAGCAAGGTAAATTATATGTTGTCCATCCGGAACTCTCTTCAAATGTATCTATAGAGGCAGAAAGAAACTGGTGTTCCTGAAATTTCAGAAATGAAAATATTTTGAGATGCGTTAATAAATGTGTGTAAATATAATAAGCTATTTCTTACTGCTCAGTTTCTTAAGTGATATGGAAAAGCTGAAATGCAAATTGTATTTGATGCTCAATGTGTGAAAATCAAGTTAAAGATAACTCTATTTTAGGATTGGGCAGAGTAGTGGCCCCACTCAAGGTCTCAGTACTTCATAGAAGTGTGTCGCAGCAGGCCTGAAGTGCACCCTGTGGTACCCAGGCGGCGCTGGGAAGAATACACAAGCAACTGCTCCAGAAAGTCAAAATGTATTTGCAAGACCCCAGAGGGAAAAATCGAAAATAAATAATAAAACATCTGCCCTTAGCCCTACCTTAACAATACTTAATATGTCAATGATCTAAATATACCATTTGAAAGAAAGAGACAATGATAGAGTCAATTAAAAAAAATACAAGGCTATTACATATTGTATGCAAGAAGCTCCCTTCAAGCATAGTGATATGGGAGCTGTCAGTAAAGGAGGAGTAAAATTGTGTTGAGTCTCTTTAATTTAGTAATGCAACAGTGACCACATTAGTTTCATATGAGTAGACTTTACAGCAAAGAATATGTCTGGGGTCAGCGAGGGACCCTATATATGGAGGAAAGGACTCCACCAGGAAGACGTGCTTTCTTAAATAGGTATCTACCAAATCACTGAGCTTCAAACCACTGGGGTAAAAGATGACACATCTGAACAGAGAAACAGACCAAATCACTATTAGAATTGAAGACTCCAATTTGAAGATATTGGCATTGGACACATTGTATCAATAATTGACATGTCTAGTAAACAGATAGAACAGGCAGGAGTCAGTAAGGATAGAGCAAAACTGAACAGTCCCATCATCAGCTGCATCTTATTCACACTCATAGACTGCTTTGTGCAGTAATCACAGAACATGCATTCTTGGAACATCACCAAGAGAGACCATGTCCCAATTCACAAAGGAAACCTCAAAGATTCAGAAGAATCGAAGTTGCAATGAGAAATGAATGTTCTTTTCCCATAATGAAATGAACCAGGCGTAAACAACAGGACCCCAGGAAAACCTTCAAATGTGAATATTAAACAGAACCATTCTGTATAACCCATGAGCCAATGAGGAAGCTATCAAGGACATTTTTAAAATTCACGGAATCAAGTGAAAATGAACAAATATAAACAGGACAGATAAAGAGAGAACAAATGTGTCACTATCACCAGAAGCAAAGCAGAGGTGTCCCTGCACATTCCACTACTACAGAAAGGAAAGCAAAACACAGCAAAACCTACACTCAGAGAGCTGAGATTGGAAGAAGCAGGTGCCTCTTTGTTACAATTGTGGGTAACAATCTGCTATAATAAATGTTATCCAAAACTTATGAATTGTTTATTTCTTTAATTTTCTACCTAAATTATCCAGACCTCAACTAACCATGGGTAATTGAAAATGCAAAATGAGAGGCCATAAATAAGGGAGATGATGGTATAGTGTGGCTGGAGTTTGAATCCAGCCCTATCATACTCCTTGGATTTTTACTTAAAAGAAATGCCTCCTCTTTCTCGGCCTCAGGTGCTTTATTTGTGATTAGAGGTAATAGTATCTAACTTAACTGTGTTGAGATATTTCAAAGCTCTTGTGTCTGTTGAGAATCCTTATAAGTATACATTTTTAATGCTAATATTTTAATTAAAATTAAATATCTGATCTCTAAGCTTTAATTTGTCTCATTAAGGTGGGCATTAATGGAGAGGGCCCTCAGAAGACTAGACTTAAGGCCTAGGTTTCATCTGCTTGCTGCCTTTCAAGCAGATGAAAACAGTAAAACAGATGAAAACAGTAAAACAGATGAAAACAGTAAAGCACTGTTCACCTTCACCATGACATTTCAGGCAAGAAGGATTCCAATTCATTTAATAGTCTTTGCTGAGCTCTTCCACTTAAGGTTAGGGTGAAATTTCATTATACTTTATTCTCAGAGAGGAGTGGAGCAGCTGTATGCCAGGATTCAGATAATAGTAATAATAATAATAATAATAATAATAATAATAATAATAATAATTTAAGAACTGTGTATAGTCTCCCAAGGACTGGTTTTGTAGCCAGTGTTGTCTCCTCAACTGACAGGTTTATGATCCAATAGACCCTATTATTTAAAGTCTTTTGGTAAGTGGAAGAGTACCTAGGATCTTACCTGTTTGCTGCAGCCTAATTTCACCATAAAAGGATCAGTATTAGATTCTCAGAGAAGCAGCATTTTCAGGAGCTTTGTGTTAGAGCTCTTTGTGAAAATTCACATTGTTTTAAAACTGCACATTAAAGTGCTACACCTAAAAAAGCTGTTTCTGTAAAGCCAGAGGTGCCTTGAAATTTGTGAAAATGATTTCTTCCCCATGTGTAAAAAAGGAACAGTTTTATTTGATTCTTCATTTTCTGCACATGACATTAACCTAGGCAGAGTTTTCTAGACAGATCCTTGGAGTAGATGTTTTTCAGATCTGATTCCTACTTTGACACTGGAAGTGAATAACATTTCTTTTTAAATGTTGACTATTCTCATAGATAGAGAGAGCAATGTCCAGGAGAGTGCTTGGCAAAAGTCTTTTTATTTCATGTAACTTTTATATGAGGTTACTGCTTATGGATCAGCAATTTGCCAGTAATGTAAAGAATCTAAAAAGATGGAAGCAACAACCAGTTTTCCACCTGGTATGTGCATCAGACATCTCTTGTGTGCCACCTCAGTGCATTTGGGCATCCCCTGTCCCTTACTCCAGCTGCTGCTGATGGCTCTCACAGCTTCCTGTGAGTGTAACTTGCCAGCACCTTGCCTAGTGCCCATGCCTCCCACCTCTTCTAGCACTTTCAGAATGTTTCCTGGAGCTTCTCTGAGCCCTATGAGGCCTGCTCATTGTCTGTCCCAGAAGTATGGGGGGAGTGGTTACAGTCCTGTATAAGCTTCTCCAGGACACAGATGTCCAGCTCCACACAGCAGAAGAAGATGAGCAGCAGGCTCCAGTAGACCAGGGCATGTGGGAAGGAGCACCAGCTGTTGATGTTTTCCATGAGCAGGGTCTGCACTGATGCACAGATGTAGGTGAGGAATTTGCAGAGCGTGAGAATGTGCTCCAGCTGCATCAAGGAGCTCAATTAGGGGCCTGGGAGCAGGCTGGGCCTGGCTCTCCTGACCACCAGAACATTCTTCAGGTGCACCAGGCCTACCATGCCTGGTGGTAGCCTATGTTTAACACTCATTAGTCCACAGTCACCCCTTCAGCCAGATGCACTCCTTGTTCAGCAGAGCCACCATGTTCCCTCTTGTACTCCAGTATGTAGTGGTTCTTGTATTGGAGTACCACCATCTTGAGTAACTTGTAGAACTTGAGGCTGGACATGGACCTATCCTAAACTGAAACGTCGGTTACTTGGTGGTGGTGGCATACAGGGACAGAATGATCTTCGTGACCTTGTTGTTGAGAAATCTCCTCTGCCTGGTGGACTTGATGGCATTTTAGGAGAGCAGCTTTGACATCTGGATGCAGAGGGGAAGAGCACAAATATAGCATAAATTCAATACTCAATTTAAAATTGGAATTCAGCAAAATGTAATTCCAGACATTTTAATTAAAATAAATGCTTATATCTTTTGGTATAATCAATTTTGTTCAGTGTTTGATTAGGCATTACACTATATTTTGTGATTATTTCAGACATTAAAGGCTAAGAGATAAAGCCAGCTTTTCACTTCAGGTGGCTCCCCTTGGGAACCATCATCACAATTAATTAGAGAAAGAGAGGTGGGGTGTGGGCAGAACTGATGCTTGTATTGTTCCAGGTCTCCTGATTCTCCTGGGAAGGCTGACTGAAAGGAGAGGCCTAAGCCTTGAGCAGGTATCTTCCATGAAATCTTGCAACCCCATTGCCCATTAGACTCTGTGCATGGGAGATAAAAATCTGGGGTCCAAGGGAGGGGGAGAGTGATAAATCTGCCCTGAATCACTGCACACTGTGGTTCTTAATCCTGGATAGATGTCAGAATTACTGGTAGAATTTTAAAAATACAAACAACCAGGTCCCATCCTGGCTGGTGATGGTGACAAAGCCTAAACAACACCTGTGTGTGTGTGGGGGGGGGGGGGTTGGNCCAGGGCTCCCAACAGGCAGGGAGGTGGGGCGCTGGGGGGGATGGACAGATGGACATTGGGCTGGGGGGGATGGCCAGGGGCTGCATGGCGCGGGGGAGGGGCGGTGCGGGGGAGGGGCCTTCTGCAGGGAGTCAGGGCTGTGGGGGGGGGGCGTGGGGGGGCCTAGAGGTGGTGCAGGGCAGAAGAATGGCCCAGGGCAGAGAGGCCGCCTGCACCAAGGATGGGAAGGCCTAGGAAACTGTACCTTTGTGGTGGTTAGGCTGGGGGCGGAGCCTTCCAGGCCTGCTCCTGCACCTGGCTGCCCAACTTCACTCCACCATGATGCAGCAGGCCAGGCCCCTAGACTTTGCTCCACCTTGATGCCCACACCATAGGAAAACTTGGACCCCTCTTGACATCATCCTTCAGAGCACTGTAAGTAAGGGGGTAGGTGGTGACAGATGACGTTGGAGGGCCTGCTAGGCTAGGGGGCACCCTTGTACGCTGTGTCAAAGTAAAAATATTTGAGATTTAATTGAAAACTCCTGGCAAGGTTGCCTCAAGGGAGTGGCATCTATTTTAGCTTTATTGTGTGGAGAATTAACTGCAGTCACAGCGTGGGAGTGAAATATAAATGAGGAGATAGAAGGCTATTACTATACCTTGGGGGGGGGCAGATGGCGGGTATTTTAGGATGGGGCAGGTATTTGAGGATTATATAATTGTTAGAATTTGTAACATACTGACAGGATTGTTGGTGTTGAGTGTGAGGAAAGGGAGAAGTAATAAATTCTGAGTTTAAGCTGGAACAACCAGGAGAGTAGAGGTCCTATTTACTAAAATGAGAGGACATGGAGAGCATGATTTGGGAGAAAAGGTATGAACTCAGTTTTGGATAATTTTTAGATGGTTGTTAGAATAGTGATGATAATATAAATTCTAGTAATAATATTAATCATAAGGTAAATGTAAACTGTTCTAGGCAGGTCTTTTGCGTATATTAATTCATTTAATCCTCAAAACAGTTGTATGGGGTAGGAGATATTTTTGTTTCTATTTTACAGATGAGAAAAGGAAACCTCCTTAACTCTCGCCATTAGTGAGTGGGAAAATTGAGATTCATCCCCAAGCATTCTCTGGCTTTGGAGTGCATGCAGTTAATCCCTTTGACTGCCTCTGTGTGGACGTGGTGAGTGTGACTAAGTATAAATATGGAACTGGGGAATGGTCAGGAGATAGATTTATATTTCTGAAGAGAAAACTTGCTTTTCTTTGTGCTCTAAGCCTGTGTTGTCAGTGGGAGATAAGGACATAAGGAGTGAGGCTGTACTCATTGCTTGATTGGGTTCATACAGAGAAAATCTAAACCATAGCACAGATTGTTTGCCGCAGTCCGGCTGCAGCAAAATAACCAGGGGGTGATGAACAACTTGTGTAGATTGATACAGCAGGAGTAGGAGCCGTTTATTGCAGGACAGGAGCAGTATTTATACATTCCACACAGCTTATCTAATTAGCATAAACTAGATACATCAATCAACCAATCAGGAATCTCCACACTTAATGGCTTGCTTTTGTTACTTCTCAAACCACTCCCTCTGGCATTTTGCCAGGCACCATCCAGACTTGTTTACAAACTCTAACATTCCCCTGGCAAAATGCCAGGTGTTATTTTGACTTGTTTACAGACTCTAACAATTGTTAATCCCCCACTTGTCTCTATTCCTCAGCTCCCCCATTAACAGTTCTTTCTTTATTTTATATGCTCCAATTCAAATTATTTAACTGGAATCTTGCTTATTTTCTTTGTATCTCTTTGATGTTTCTAACTTGGTAAAGCATTAGGAGTATACAAACTCAACTACCTGCTGTTTTTTTGTCTTTACTAATGTACTTCAGAGCCTTAAAATTGTCTATCAATCATCCAGCCTGTCTCTATTACCTTAGTTTCCCACTCCCCATGGCAATGTTTAGTGTTGTTTTCAGCTTAAAGTGCTACCTTCAGTATTTGTAAAATAGATGAAGAAATTTTATTAGTTTTTGTTTTTTGGAACATCTTAATTTCACCACCTTTTTTTTTTTTTAGAGAGAGAGAGAGAGAGAGAGAGAGAGAGAGAGAGAATCTTTTTAATATTTATTTTTTAGTTTTCGGCGGACACAACATCTTGGTTTGTATGTGGTGCTGAGGAACCAACCCGGGCCTCACGCATGCCAGGCGAGCCCGCTACCACTTGAGCCACATCCCCAGCCCCTCACCTCATTTTTTAAAGATAATATTGCTGGGTACAAGATTCTTAAGTCATAGGTTCTTACTTTCAGCATGTTGAATATTCAATTCCATTCCATTCTTTTGTTTCTTACAAGTCAGCATTTAATTTTGTGTGTTGTGGGCATTTCCTTATGCTTGAGAAGTAATTTATTTTTGGTTCTTTCAGATTTTCCCTTTGTTTTTCAGCATTTTTACTTATAATGTCTCTGGGAGTGTAACTGTATTTATCCTGCTTAGAGTTTTTGAGCTTCTTTGATTTATAAATTAATAATGTTTTTTCTTCAAATTAGGGAAGAAGTTAACCAACATATTGTAAAAATTTCTTCACTTCTTTTTTTTTTCCTAATGGTATCAGTTATTTTTTGTTTGTTATTTTTCTTTATGTTCTTCAAATTATAAATATCTATTAATCTGTCTGTAAGATCTCTGATTCTTTCTTTTTCTTTGTATTCTTCTCTGCTTTTTTTTTCCCAGGCTGGCTTTAAATTTGTTATCCTCTAACCTCAAATCCCAAAGAACTTGGGTTATAGGAGTTTACCACTGTGCCTGGCTTGATTCATTCTTGTCAGATCAAATCTATTATTGGTTTCTTCCAGGTTATTTTCCATTTCAAAATTTATGTATTTTTTATTCTGAAGTTTCTATTTGGATACCATCTATATATCTGTTGATATTCTCTATTTGATGAGATATTGCAATCATACTTTGTTTTCATCCTTTATAAATAGTTTTTTTTTAACATATTTAAAATAACTACTCTGAAATCTGTATCTGCTAAATCCAACATCTGGACTCCTTTAAAATCAGTTTGTATTGGCACTCGTTTATCATCTTATAGGATCACAGTTTTCTGTATCTTTGCACATTGCACAATATATGTTGAAAATTTGACACATTAGATAAGATAGTGTAGATAGTGACTATGTGCTGATGCCCTCATGGAAATGGAGGAATGTTGATGTTCTTTGACCACTTATTATGAGTTGGCTGACCTGACTTTGCAAAGTTTGTCTCCTCACAGTATACAATCTGTGATTTCCATGTTCAGATTTATTTTCTCATTTATTTTTCTTTTAACTTTGCTATCCCATGCTTACCCCTTGATTAGCATAACCCATTTTTTTGGTTAAAGTCTGTGCTTATACCATCTGGTCAATTATATTTTTTACTCTTATTTTTAGATATGTGTATTGCTTGGGAATATTATCAGAATTGAAGTAATTTTTTGACCCATGTTTAGATGGAAACTAGTAGCTTGAATTTTTCATTTCCAGTTATGCCAGAGAGAGAACAGCCTTGGGCATACCCACAATCCTCTAGATTGCCAGGGGTGTGTGTGGTTTTGCTTTATAGCCCAGGTTTCTAGGTATTAGCCTTGGGACAGAATAGCTTATTGTTCATCCATTGTTGGATGAAAGGTTTTTCTTCAGTCTAAGTGACAGTGAGGTATCCTACTTTTGTTAAAGATCTGTGTGTGCTTTGGGAATATTTTCACTTGATCCATGAACTGCTTTGATTGTTCTTGAGTTAGTGCAGCCTACCACTTGCATGCAGCCTTCTTGCACCTGGATTTTACTGTGGTCTGGTTATTCCTTTCCTAGTTATCTCTGTAAACTTCTCATTGCTCTGCTGTTTGTTTGGTTGCTGCTTGTATCATGGAGCTGTGAACACCTTATTGATTGCTTTCCATGAAGATCTTATTGTTTCCATCATTGTAATTAGGTATTTCATTCTTGAGTCTTGCTTCTCTAGTTTGCCTCTCCTTCTAGGCAGTACCTTATAATCACTGCACAAGAACAAGGATAGTGGCTCACTTCTCACTTCTCTCTGGCTGATACCCTTGCTTTAAGAGAGGTGCTTGGGAGCCGGGGCATCCCCTCATCATCTTGGATTGCCCCTTTGGGTATGGAACCTGTGCTTTCGCAGCAGATTGGGCCAGGTGTGATAGCAGCCCAGTATAAGGCTGTTGCCTGTAGGGTAGAGATTCCACCCCTCAAATGAGGAAGTTGACTAGAGAAAGAGAGCTCTAATCCTCTCAACTGTGCCTGTCCAGAACAGAGATTCTGCCATTAAGGTCTGGGAAAAATGAGAAGTACCAGAACCCTGTTTTCTCAGAGTGAAATTGTAGGTGAAGTTTGGGAATTGAGAGAAAAAAGCATCCCCCTTTTTCTTGACTAGATCTACCTGAACTAAGGCTTATGGAGTCATTCCATAAGTAAGAATTCGGAAATGTGATACATTTTATATCTTCTTTTGTATTCATATTAATTTATAGATATTTCTAATTTTTAGTCTTCAGTATCCATGCACTTTACCTGTTTAAGAACCTGATAAGTTTTTCCTGTAGAGTTTCCTGCATTTGGGGGTTTGGTGTTTGCATATTTGTGGTGTTGATCAGCATGTTCCTTTGATCTCTATAGTTCCTCAGAGTGGCAGCTATCCCCAAATTGAATCAGACTCAGTGTGAACTTTAGCAAAATATAGCATCCCTCTGAATCACTTGCTGGGCTTATTAAAGCAAATATTACTGAGTGCTAGGCCCACACTTTCTGATTCATTAAGTCAGAATCTTGGGGTCTGAAAATTTGCATTTTTGGCCAGTACCCAAGTGATGCTCAGGCTGGTGGAAACTTATTTTGAATGCCTGATGGCATCTTTTTTTCTGTCTTGTATATGTTCATTTATTTACTTGAAACTGTGACAATATTCTAATTTTTTATATTTTTCTTTGTGAGGAGGATACTGGGGATTGCACTTAGGGGCACTTGGCCACTGAGCCACATCCTCATCCCTATTTTGAATTTTATTTAGAGACAGGGACTCACCGAGTTGCTTAGTGCCTCACTTTTGCTAAGGTTGTCTTTGAACGTGCTATCCTCCTTCCTCAGGCTCTGAGCTGCTGAGATTATAGGTGTGTACTACCATGCCCTGCTAATTTTTTCATTGGAATATTTTTATAAAGAGAACCTTGCCCTTATCTACTATTTGGTTACCCAGTGTACAGTTAACCAAGGAAAGGTAAGACAATTTCTTGATATTTTTCCTTTTGATTTGCCAATTTTAAGATAATGAGGTAGTTCCCTATCTATTGAAAGTAACCAGTTATAAAAATATACTATTATTAATTCTTAGCATAAAGTATCTTTGATGGGTCTAATAAATTTCTAGTTTTACCATTATTGGAACTGAAATTATTACATCTTTGGCCTGTGGGAGACATTTGAAGGTGACTCCTGAGTTCTAAAATCAGTCATTTCTTTTAGAAGCCCTGTCTAAGGTGTGATAATGGGTTGGTCATTCTTTCTATGTTCTGACACAGGTTATATATGTGTATATGTTTTAGTCAGCTGTTTTGCTGCTGTGACCAAAGGACCTGACAAGAACAATTTTAGAAGAAGAATAGTGCATTTGTTGCTCATAATTTTAGAGGTCTCAAGCCATAGAGAGCCAGTCCCATCCCTCAGGGCCTGAAGCAAGGCAGGGCATCATGGTGGGAGATTGTGGTGGAGTAAAGCAACTGAGAAGCAGAGATAGAGAGCTCTGCTCAACAAAGACAAAGTGTAAACCCCTGAGAAGCAGAGAGAGAGAGCTTTCTTAACAAGGACAAAGTATAAACCCCAAAAGCATGCATGCCCCCAGGGACCCACCTCCTCAGATTGAACCCTACCTGCATGCATACTGTTACCACTAAGTTAAACCCTACCAGGGGATTAGTGCACTGATTAGGTTAAACCTCTAATAACCCAATCATTTGACCTCTAAACTGTCTTGCAGTGTCTCACACATGAGCTTTTGGGAACACCTGATATCTAGACCATAATGGTGCACATATTTAAGATACAGTAAAAATACTTCACAGGTTTTTATTGATATCAATTTTGACTTGAGACTATACTGTGTTTAAATCTTCCATTTGTATCTCTTTTCCTCTCTAATAAGAACTCTAGCTTTCAAGGACATAAGTTATTATAGAATTAGAAAATCCATTTTAACAATTTTTTCTTAGTTATTCATGGACCTTTATTAATTTATTTGTTTATATGTGGTGCTAAGAATCGAACCCCATGCCTCACACATGGTAGGTAAGCATTCTGCCACTGAGCTACAACCCTAGCATCAGAAACTCAAATTTTTATTCATACAGTTTTACCCCATATTGTACAGGTAACAGTTTAACATAGGATACTAATACTTCTGAGTGAACACTAATACATACTGAAAACATTGAAGTACATATTTTTGTATATACTCTCACAGTCTTACTAGTATTTTGAGCTGGAGATATTTTGTGACACTTTAATTCATTTAGGAACATTCTAGAGGACCTTGTCTGAGTCCCTGCTGGAAAGAGGGTACAAAGAAGAGTAAGACACATCTCTGATGTCTAAAATCTAAGGGTCAGCATTGGTGGTTTGTGTGGTATCATTCTGAAATAGAAAGTTGTAGCCATAGAATCTGAGATTTTTTTTTTTTTTATACCAGGAATTAACCTCAGGGGCACTCGCCCACTGAGCCATATTCCCAAACCTTTATTTTATTTGATTTAGTGACAGGGTCTCACTAAGTTGCTTTGTGACTCACCCTTGCTGAAGCTTGCTTTGAACTCAAGATTCTCCTGTCTCAGCCTCCCAAACCACTGGGATTACAGGCATGCATTGCTGCACCCAGCTCAGTTTTTTCTTTCTCTCTCTCTTTAAAGAGAGAGAGAGAGAGAGATAATATTTTTAATATTTATTTTTTAGTTTTCAGTGGACACAACATCTTATTTTATTTTTATGTGGTGCTGAGGATCAAACCCAGTGCCCTGCACATGCCAGGTGAGTGCGCTACCACTTCAGCCGCATCCCCAGCCCAGATTTTCTTAAATAATAATGATAATCATTTGATTTCATGTTTCCTAAAATGAAACTCTTTCTCTCTCTTTTTACTTCTATCAGGAATAGCATACTTTTGGTGCAGCTACTTGATACTTGTAGCCTCCCTTTCTACTGTATTAGGCAGGTTTAGAGAACCCAAACTAGTAAGGTGGATGAATGGATGGATAGATCGATGTAAGAGCAAGGTGGCACAAAGGGAGATTGTACTTATTTTATGGAACTGGCACACATGATTATGGGAGCTGGCAAGTCTGAAATTTGTAGGACAGGCCAGCAGACTAGAAACTCAGGCAAGATTCACATGTTAATTGTCTTGCGGCAGAGTTTCTTCTGGAAACATCAGTCTTTTCTGATAAGGCCTCCTCTTGACTTAATAAGGCCCTCCACTTATGGAGGATAATCTGCTTTATTTAAAATCAGCTGCATGTGAGTGTCAATCACATTCATGCAAGAGACTCTTCATGCAAAATCTAAAGTAGTGTTAGGGTATACAGCTGGGCACCATAACCTTAGCTAAGTTGACACTAAAATTAATCATCACATTTAGGTTGAACACTAAATTTGTTGTCCCATATGAGGGTTTTTGAGAATGAGGAGTTATAAATAAATCATTATAATTATATACATAGAATATTATCATTATATGATTTTATTCATTGACATTGTATTTTTATGATTGGTGAACATACAGAGTAGTCCTATTAAGAAAATGATTCTAAAAATATTAACATTTATCCATGTTCATTAAAGCAAAACAAAAACTGTTCTGTTGAGGTTCTTAACATTAAAAAGAACATAAATTGAATTCTCAGTAAATGTTCATATATATTATTTAGTATATTAGCCATAAAATTGGGTATTTATGTATTTCTTAATAACCAAATTTTTAAAATACATATTTTATTTATTTATTTTTTATTTGTAGATGTACAGAATGTCTTTGTCTTATTTGTTTATTTTTATGTGGTACTGAGCATCAAACATAGTGCCTTATGCTTGATAGGCAAGTGCACTACCACTGAGCTACAGGCCCAGCCCCTGGTTATTATTTTTAATTGTCTCATAAAACTGTGGGTTTTTTTTTTTTCAGAATTGCATTTTATGGTTGTTTAATTTGAAAACATTGAAAAATTTTAAAAATTTTGTTGATTTGTTTTTTTCAACAGCTTCTATTCTTGGTGAATTATGATTTAAAAATTTTAGAACAGGTGGATACAATTATACATACTAAGGTACCTGTTCATCTGAAAGCAAATTCTACCAAATTGAGATTACTGTAATATTTTGATTTTTAAAAAATAGTTTAAAATGTAAGCATCACAGGCCATATTATTTCACAGATATTGTTCTTTTTACTCTATTTCAGGTATTTCTAGTCAACAAAATTTTTAGAAGACAAAGCTTGTCACATAAGTTTTATCCATTTTACAGGTCTTGAAAATTTTACCAAATTTGTATCCTGGTAATTTTTAAGCATTCTTAGGTTTGTTTCATTCTGTCATATATTGTAAACTTGTTTAAATAAAAAATGTTGGTTCCCCTTAAATAAACTACATCATAAATTAAAAGATTTCTGTCTTAATTTGGGCTGCTATTATAATATAGCATAAATTGAATTAAATAAGTAATAAGCATTTATTTCTTACAGTTATTGAGACTAAGAAGTCTAAGGCCAAGGTGCTGGCAGGCTCATTGTCTGACAAGGGCCTGATTCTTGGTTGTAGAACTGGGTTGATCTTATGTTCTTACATGGCCTTTGTGTGTGTACTGTGAGGAAGGAAGGAAGAGACAGAGAAAGATATTGTCTCATCCTTTTATAAAGTCATAAATATCATCATGAGGGTCCCAACTGCATGACCTAATCTAACCTTAATCACCTCCCAAATGCTATACCTTCATATATGGTTACGTTGGGTATTAGGAGTTCAAAAATGAGAATTTTTTTGGGGGGGCACATTTTTAATCCACAGCTATTTACAGTTGACTTTGAACAAAATGAAACCAAGATTTAGAAAGTGATTGAATATCATCAGTGTGCCAAGTGGATCTTTTTCTTTGTTAGTTTTTGTTTTTGGTACTGGAGATGGAACTTGGGGGCAGTAAACCACTGAGGCACATCCCCAGTTCCACTTTTTGTATTGTATTGAAATATATGGTCTCACTGAGTTGCTCAAAGCCTTCACTCTCCATTGCTGAGGCTGGCTTTTGAAGTCACAATCCTCCTGCCTCAGCCTTCCAAGCCCAAGCCGCTGGGATTATAGGATTGCACCACCATGCCTGGCTAGCTAAGTAGATCTTGAAAGAGTAAAAGAATTCTAAGACAATTAACAACTGCAACAACAACAACAACAAAAACATGTACTACTATCATGAAGTATTTTTACATTTGATATCATCTTTGTCACAAAAACATTTTAAATTTATTTTCTTTCTCTGTGTATAAATTTTCATAAAATTTGATAGACTATCATAGATTCTGTGGATGGAATTATGAAATTGCTTCCATTTTTATTTGTAGTGATATGTTAGAGTTATATGGGCACAGTTGTGAATTATACACAAACAACAAATCAAGTCCAAGGTCGATTGTTTCATAATTGTTTTTATTTTAGTGAAAAATGTTATTTTTACTCTGATGCTATGTATGCTCTACCAAATTTTATCTGTATTATCACCACAAAAATAGAGTTGGCTTTTATTCACAGAGTTTATTTCTGTGAATTTTTCCATTGTTAATTTAATCACAACTTCAAAATGAATACTCATGGACCATTTGCTTTGTAGTCATTCATCCAAGTGAATATTGGTAAAGTTTGGTAAAATAGTGGTAAAACAGAATAGTGATAAAATTTGGATTGCTCAACATATGTTTTAGCTGAATACTTATGTTGTGCCTTTTTTTCAGCTCTGATACTGTAAATAATTGTCCTTTATGTGGTCTATGCTGGGTTTTTTTTGGGGGGGGGTGGTGTTTCTTGTTTGTTAAAATTTTGAGCAGTGAAAATACTATCAAATATAGAATTGAAGTGCTGTGTAGTGTTCCTTAGAGTAAGAAGGCTATGAGATACCTATAGAAAACGAGTGTTTTGGAAACCTTCATTCACACCTATGTTATAGTGCTGTTAACTGTGAGTTATTAGGGAATCAGCATATATTAAAATCAATATATATTAAACATCTTGAAACATAAACATACATAAAACAGTCTACATTTGATCAGTTGATGAAAATGTGACCAGAGACTGTCAGCCTAACCTTGTATCTCTTAGGAGTGGTAGGTATTTTGTTATTCACCAATTAAGTGTTCATGGTAACATTATAAAACTTAACTCTTCTGAATAATGGAACCAATTATATTTTTTTTAAAAATATATTTTAGTTGTAGTTGACACAATATTATTTATTTTTTATGTGGTGCTGAGAATCCAACCCAGGGCCTTGCACATGCTAGGCGAGCTCTCTGCCACTGAGCCATAACCCCAGCCCCTAATTTTATTTTTATTGTTGAACTATTCAACTGAATTGAAATAGAATTACAGCAATTGTTTCATATTGTATAGGATGAATATTCAAAAGGTTTACTTAGATTTCACAAATTAGGTGGAGCAAGCAAGCCATTATTGGAACTGATTTTTCTATTTGACACTGATGGAAAGCTGAAATCAGGAAACTGTAAATTTCTTCTGTTAATGGAACTAACAAAGTTACATTCATCACTTTACCTTGACTGTGTAAAACAATTTTGAATCAGAATTGAGATTTTTTTAAAAAAGTCATTTGATCTAGATGAAAAATCAAACATTATAGAGCAATATATAAACACTTTCTCTACCTACTTTTATTCCATTGGTGTATTTGAGTAAGTCATAAGCAGCGGCAGCAGCACTGGGTATTTCTTCTGGGTACTCTTTTTGAGAGTCAGGTGTCAGTTATGATACTTATAAGAGGTAGGTTATACTGCTATGTGTCTTTCAGATATTAACTATATGTTAAATTGATAACTGGCTTCACTGTGTGTGTATCTCATACATGACTCTATGAGCTCGTGCCAGAGCCTGAGTAAATATCACAAATACATTCCAGCTTATTTCAATATCCCCATAAAAATGATTGGACAATGAAAAATCTAGGATATATGATAAGTTGGTTAGGGAACTGAAACAGTGGGCATCAATTGGGATTGTTGGGGAAACTGACACACATGGACAGTTTACCTTTCAAAAATCTCAAAACACCAAATTCTTGATTACTGTTTTCCCATCAAAAATCTATGTCCTCCAATATGATTCACTTTTTTGTGACTATTTTGTAATTTCCACAGCATTGTGCACTCAGAATGTGAAGTACTCTGCCCTGTCAGTTGTATTTATTGTGTCATTTCTTGTATTTCTGGAACATTTTCTCTTCGCGTTAAAACTTTTATTAAATTTTTCATGCTTTCACTTTTAAACTAAATATAATAATACTAATAAACCATGCAATTATTTTCCCTGAAATTAGTTTTCTTCTATTATGTTAGTACAAATACACAGTATTTAAAAATAAAAGTTGAAAATGACAAGAAATTAATTTATATATATATATATTTGATACAATTGGATTATCTATGATTACAATACCACTTTATATTTTATTACAGAATTAATTGAAAATATTTACTCTATATTTTATTACCAAAAGAGTTTTGGGAAATAGGTGAGTGACAATGCTCTTTTGAAGAGCTGTTTCTGGAACATTAAGTCATTTGATCTCATAGGTTCTTGACAAATAGGCATTGGGCCATATCTTATTGATTTACTTCATGTTCTCTTAAATAATACATTAGTAGAAATATCATGTTTATAAGACTCTTTATGTAACTTTACTACCCAGTAATCATATTTTTCAGGGAATGTCAGGTTTATTTTCTATAACAATCATAATAACAATTTAAAAAATAGGACATAAAAGTATAGCATGTACCAAAAATATTACACTTAAAAAAATCATTAAATGCAATGACATACCTTGTATGGTTCCTAGAACCTGGAAAAAGATGTTAATGGAAAAACAGGAGTTTAGTTCAAATAATAAATCAATTTTAATTTTTTAGATCTGACAAATGTTGCTATGATTTTGTAAGATGTGAACTTTAGGAGGAAATGGGTGAACGGTGTATAGAAAACTCTGTACTATGTTCATAAATCTACTTTGTTAATCTAGATTTGTTTCAATATAAGCTTAAAGCAAAAAAGCCAAAGTTTGTTGATTTGAGAATTATAATTTGGAGTTAAATTTTGTATGTAATGGTTTTGAAAAAATCAGAATTATTAGTTACCTTTCAAAACCCAGACTCCATTAAATGGAGATGTAGGAAATAATGTGGTTATAGGAAGTATGGGATTTCAGTTTCAAACTCTGTCAAGCTCTTCATGAACTCATCCTAGTACTTAGTTATAGGCTTTCAATTGATTCCTTTAAGGAATTTGTATATTTTTTGATCATTTTGTATAGCACTTTCTGTTAATACAAGTAGGCCCTTTAAATTGTTCCCATCTCCACCCTTCCTGCCCCCCTTTGTTAGTGTACTAGAGACAAAAATGCCAATGTTCTGACTCAGTGGTTTGGAATTAAGACATTGTGGGATATAGTTTTGTTCAGTTACTGGAGATTTTAGATCAAGGTCTAGACATGGTTGACCTCTTATTAATTAGTATGAATATAGATGAACATACCTTAAATAGTCTTTCTGTAATTGAGCTAAAATAATTTAGAATTGATGACTGCCAAATAATAGAAATTCTCAGTTTCAAAATGGACTCTAGCATGACAACTCAAATTTCTATAAATAATAAAAGACTATAAGAAGAGAACTCTGTAGTTTACTGAAACTGATATGTAATTTCTCATTAACAAAATAGCCATACTAGTCTTATGAATGGCTTTCTGCTTCTGTTGCCGACTTTTGTAATTTTAGTTAACATCCATAAAGGGAAATAGAAATATATTGTAATATATTGTAACTAAAGGTTATAGACATTTAAAACAATGAATCCCTGCTTGAATGGCTTTTTAAAAAATATTTACTTTTCAATTTTAGGTGGACACAATATCTTTATTTTACATTTATTTGGTGCTGAGGATTGATCCCAGTTCCTTGTACATGCTAGGCGAGGGCTCTACCACTGAGCCACAACTCCAGCCTCTTGATTGACTCTTGTAGAATAATTATCAGACTTGGAGATTTCTGTTTTGCTTTTATTTATTCAGAATTTGTTGTTAATCTTATGTTAATAGGATTTACAACCCTACTTTATTGTTGTATACCATTATTATTCTAAATTTGGCAGGGGAGTATGGAAAAAAGGATAATTATTTCAGTCCAAGTTTAAAATCTTTGGATAATCTAATATTTCACAAAAAACAAACCAAATGAAGCTTTTATTATTTTGTGCTAGAGGAGCATTAATAGTGCTGTTTTTAAGGACATGCTTACCATTTAGCTGGTTGTCATTTTTGTGGCCATAAAAGTGAGAATAAGTAATATATATTGTGCACTTCTTATGAACCATGCCCTTTATTTTTATTTAATCTTCACTAAACCTATCAGGCAGATTGGAATTCCCTTTATAAATGAGGTAGGGAGAGTAGCAGGTATTGCCATGCTATTCCTTAGACTATGGGGAAGAAAGAACAAGAGCCATTTGTATGCATCGCCCACAGTTTGATTCACATTTTTAGTAGCTTCCAGAAAATGCTGACACTTTTTCATGAACAGGTGGTAGTCTTCAGATTATTTCCACTTTTTCTGGGATAGAGTACTAGATCACACTGTGTGACCTAGAGCAGATTCTCCTGGGGAGACCAGCTTATATAAGTTCCCTTTGTCCTTGTTCTAGCCTTGATACGGCATTCTACAGAACCCTAACATGCCAGATGTTCTCTGTTACCTGGTTAATGTGTTAACTGATTTACTGCAGCACACTTACTAATTTTATGCTTCATTGTTCAAATGCCAGGAACTTTTGGCAGCTGTGGGGAAACATGCCTTTGGTCAATTAGGTAACTAGAAGTTCTTAGTTGGCGTGGGAACTTGGATCCAGAAACACTTGCCAGAGCCCAGGTTAGGGTGGTGGTGCATCTGACAGGTGGAAATCACCTTTTCAGACTCAGTCCGTTGGGCAGGAATGGAGTTGGCTTGTTAAACAGTTCTGTCAGTCCCCTTTTTAGATCACCTCAATTCAGATTGCTTCCATTTTTTCTTCCACCACGCTCAAGATAAAACTCCAAGTCTCATGTTTCTTCTAGTTTTCTGCTTGCTTACTCTGCTTTATCCACACTTGCCTCCCTGCTGTTACTTTGATACTCCAAGTCTAATTATAATTGCCAATTTTTTTTTTTTTTTGGTTACTAGTGATTGAACCTAGGGGCACTTAACCACTGGACCTCATCCCCTGCCCTTTTTTATATTTTATTTCGGGACAGGGTCTCACTGAGTTGCTTAGGGCCTCGCTAAATTGATGAAGCTGGCTTTGAACTCACAATCCTCCTGCCTTGACCTCCTGAGCTGCTGAGATTATAGGAATGCACCTCTGTGCCAAGCTAGTGGATGTAACCTTAAGCGAATTTTAGGCAAGCGAGTACTAGGGATTGAATTCAGAGGCAGTCAATCACTAAGCCACATCCCCAGTAGTATGTGTATTTTATTTACAGACAGGGTCTGAGGTGCTTAGTGCCTTGCTTTTGCTTTTTCTGAGGCTGGCTTCGATGTCACTATCCTCCTGCCTCAGCCTCTGAACAGCTGGGATTATAGGTGTCCAACATCATGCCTGGCTATTGGAGGTAAATTTAAGAGAGAAGAGGGCAGGGCTGGGGATGTGGCTCAAATGGTAGCGCGCTCGCCTGGCATGCGTGCGGCCCGGGTTCGATCCTCATCACCACATACAAACAAAGATGTTGTGTCCGCTGAAAACTAAAAAATAAATATTGAAATTCTTTCTCTCTCTCTCTCTCTCTCAAAAAAAAGAGAGAAGAGGGCACATTAGAATTATCTAGTACATGTAGTATTAGAGGTCTCACTAGAAATTTAGTATTTTCTGTCATTTGAATTGCTTTCAAGTATACTAAGGAGTATTTAAGCTCTTGGCAGACATATAAAGACTCAAGGGGGAAATGTTAGATTTCTACTCAGTTTAAGTAACACTGTAATGAATAACTTGGCAACAGTACGTCTGCATGGAAATAGCTTGTGCTACTTCATCAGAAGGTGAATTCTCCAACCATGAGATTGTATAATGGAGGCTGAATACCCTCTTGCAGAGATGTCATTGAGGAAATATGTGCTTAGTAGAGTGAAGGACGAGTTCATTTCTAAGGTCTTCCCATGCCAGAAATTATATCAACTTTTAGAATCCTCTTTTTTTCACAAGCAGTTCTCACAGTCCTAAGATTCTTCTTCCCACATTTGTCTTGGTAAGCTTTATCCATTAAAGTATGCAGCACTTTTAGGTTACAGTTGTCAGTAGTTGAAAGAAAGAAGAGCTGCTTTGTTCAAAGTTGATTATCAGTCTGATTGGCCAAGAACTAGTCCCAAAATTTTTCGCTGAGACACTTTCACTATTTTGATTGACTTTTTGTTTAAGTAAATAAACATAAATTCTTTTTTAATACTTATTTTTTAGTTTTGGGTGGACACAACATCTTTATTTTATTTTTATGTGGTGCTGAGGATCGAACCCAGTGCCCCGTGCATGCCAGGCAAGTGCGCTACTGCTTGAGCCACATCCCCATCCCAAACATAAATTCTTAATAGATTTTAGTTATTTAACAAAAGTTTCCCCAGTTTGAAAGTGTAAGAATGTGCTACTTGGAAATAGCCTTTTGTTTTAGTTTACTAGAAATGGAAAATGCAGCTCATCCCTACCCTTATACCAGAAACTCCTTGAGAAGTAACATCTGTGTTTTGAGTATTTTATTTGAGGTTCAGGTATCCCCTTCCCTTCTTTTTAAAGAGGCAAAAATATTATTTAAGTAATGGAGAACTTTTAAGTCACAGACATTTTTAGTTAGACTTAGTAAGGTCAAGGCTTGCAATGCAAATTTAGATCTCTTACAACTGTTGAAGAATGATACTTGGAATTAGTGATACAGGAAAGAATGATTTTCAGGGTCTTAAAGTACTTCATAATTTATCAATTCTGGAAGCTGGCCACCTCAGTGATAGGACGGCATTTAAAAATTGTCTCCTGGCATGGCACAACTTCTTTTAGCGTCTGGGCCACGCAATTCCTGCCCCCAAATTGGGCCTTGGCACACCTTATGAAAATAGTGTTCTGATGAATATACTGTTTCTGACTCTCCAAGAAAGGCCTGAACTCCCTAATTTCCTGAATTTCTTCAAGGGTTTCTGACTTTGCTTTCCCTTTTCCATAATAGCTCTCTGTCCTTTATGCTCAACTCTGCTTTCTTCCAATTATTTGACTAAACCCAAACCAAGTGTTACTTTGATTTAACACATATAGTTTGGATTACCTCCTATATTGATATTTTTATCTTGACTTGAGCCAGAATCCTCCTAGGAGGAGAGAGAGATTATAAAGATAATATGATGATTGCATATGTGTCATGGTTCTTGATCTTTTGGATCAATGCAAATTGAGTTTAATTTTTCACCTGGATTTAACAGAAGGCTAAAATATCTCTTAAAACCAGTAATGAAACAATACATGAAGAGAGAAATATTCTTAAGTGTAGTACGCATCCCTCTAGAGGCTTAAAGTTACATACGGCTCTGTTCATAAGTTCATATCTTAAAATGGTGTATTTGGTTCAGGTAAAGCCTCTTTATTTACTCACTTACTTTCATTTTTAATGGTAATAGCAAACATACAAATGGCACTTAGTGTATTCTAGATGTTTTATGTATTTTAGCTAATTCTCACCTCAATCTCTTGAGGTATATACCATTATGATCCCCAATTAACAGATAAGGCAAATAAATCAAGACCCATTTAAATAATTTGTGTAGAATTACACAGCTTGCTGTGTCAGAGATGGGATCCAAACCCAAGTTATAACCACTTGTATTGATTCTTGAATTCTTGAATTTATAATTCTAAGAAGCCTGGTTTCTTAGAGCATACAGAGCAGGTCAGAAGTTACAAATTTAAGAGAGCATGGTGACCTAGGGTTCCCACTTTGATGTATCTTCTCCTAATAAGGTAATTCCTGAAGAACAGAAAGCTGCATATGCAGGGGAGTTCTGTACAGTGTTAGTAGTTTATGATAGCAAAATAATTGAAAACAGTACAGAAGATCAGTAATGGCAGAGATGACCTGGAAATGAAAGAGATGATGAAATTAATAGACAAATATGTTAAAACAGCTTTTGCACATATGATCCATATACATAAATATGAATAATTAAATTGAAGATATTAAAAAGAAAACATTAGAACATCTAGAAATAAAAAAATAAGTAAAATTTTTGCTAAACTTGTCTTTTAAGAGATCAGTGAACTTAAGAACATGTTGGAATTTTAGCTACCATGAAGCAAAGAAAGAAAAAAAAAAGATTTAAGAAGATACATAGAGGCTGTGTTACCTGCAAGATAATAATAACCAAGCATCAAATATATAGTGTATTATTATAATAAAATCGGAATGGTGAAGTTAATGTCAAAGTAAGCATTAGAACAAGTATTACCAGGGCTAAAGAAGGTCATTTTGTAATAATAAATGGTCAATTCATTGAGAATAAATAATTATAAAATTTAAATACAACGAATATTTTATTGTCAAAATGCATGAAACAAACTGATAGAACCTAAAGAAGAAATCAACAAATCCTCAGTTATAGTTGTAGAGTTAGTTCAACATTTCATATACATTTAACTTATGAATTCTGTCAAACATTTAAAGCAGAAAATAGAAGAAGGAACACTTCTCAGTACACTTTAGGATATCAGTATTATGGTAACCCTACCACCAGAAAAAAGTATAAAGAGAGAACAAAGAATATAGATTAAAAATTTGTTAACAAAATAAACCATTAGGAACTCAAATCCATCCATATTTAGAAAGTGGCTGCATTAAAGGGATGTAGGGTTGTTTTAATATTGGATGTCACTAGCATAATTTCTTACTTGAACAGAAAAAAGGAAAAGGACATATGATCTTGTTAGTTACAGAAAACTCATTGGAGTAAATTCAGTAGTCATTCATGGTAAAAACTATGAGGAGACTAGAAATAGAGAGGAACTTATCAATAAAAACATATTCACTAAATTTATATCTAAAATCTCATTTAATGGCCAAAAGTATAGTGTTTTCTCCTTAAGGTGAGGAAAAAATCAAGTAGAACTACTCTTGCTGCATTCATCTATTTTTGAAATGGAGGCCTGCACTAGCTATTAAGGCAATAAAAAGAAGCCGGTGGCATACAGATTGACAAGGAATAACTAAAATATTCTTTATTTGTAGATGACGTGGTCATGTACAAAGACAATGCTGAGAAATCTCCAAAAGCCACTAGAACTTATATTTGAATTTCACAAGATTGCAGTTTACAATGTATATATAAAAATTAGGTGTACATGTATGTCCTAGCAATGAAAAACTGGAAACTGAATTTATAAATTTTTATATGGAAATATGAGACTCTAGAAAAGTAAGCAAAAAGAAAAACTACAGTATTACAAAACATTCACTACTCAATTTGAAGATTTTTTGAAACTGTAGCGATCAAAAAGAAAAATTACAGTATTGCAGAACATTCACTGCTCAATTTGAAGATTTTTTGAAACTGTAGTAATCAAGGCAGTATTGGCCTAAGGACAAATACTAGATTCTAGAAACAGATCCAGGCATCTATGGTCCCTTGGTTTTTGAAAGTCATGCCCAGGAAATTCAATGAGGAGAAGGTAGTCTTTTCAATAAATGATACTGGAGTGTGTGGATATCCATATGGAAAGACTAACTCAGAAATAACTTGATAGACGTCCTGAATCTAAATATAAAAGATTAATTAATACCATAAAACTTTAAGAGGAAATCACAGAAGAGAAGATTTATAAACTTGGAGTAGGTAAGAAAGAATTTCTAAAGATAGAGAAAGTGTGAATCAAAAAAGATTAAAATTGATAAATGTGACTCCATCAAAATTTAAAACATATTCTTTGAGGGATGTTAAGAAAATATAAAGGCAGTCCTTTGCATTTCATAATATATGAACTTGACATATGCCCTGAGACCAAAACACATAAAGAATTCTTACAGCTCATTAATGACACTCTCTTATTTAAATAATAGACCAAAAAGGATTATAAATAGCCCACATAGTACAGGAAAAGGTGTTTAACCTCATTAGATATCAACAAAATAAAAATCAGTACAATAATAAGATAATGTTGTATACTCACGAGAATAGCTAAAATTAAAAATTTAAAAACAGCAGTACCTGTGGCTGAGATGTGGACTCATCAGAAATTTCTCATATTGCTAATGAGAATGTAAAATGATAAAACCTTTTTGGAAAACAGTGTGGTAGTTTCTTATGTTACCATAAGAACCAACGATTGTACTCTGAAGTATTTACCTAAGAAGAATGAAATTATATCTTCACATATAGATTTGCACATGAATTTTATGTAGTTAGAATATCCCTTATCTGAAAATTTTGGGACCAGAAGTATTTCAGATTTTTTTTAAGTTGAAATACTTTCATAGACTTTATCAATAGAGCATCACTAATCTAAAACTCCAAAATCTGAAATGCTCCAAAATACCAAACTTTTTGAGCAACATATTGGCGTTTAATAAATTTTGGATTTTGGAACACTGAGGTTTTGAAATTTTTGATTAGGAATGCTCAGTCTGTAGCAGCTTTAGTTAATAGCCCCAAACTGGAAACAGATGATCATCAAGTAATGAATTAACAAACATGTGATAAGGTAATAAAGTAATGACATGTACAAATGATATATATGTATCTGAGATACATTATTTTAATAGGCCAGACACAAAATAATACAAACTGTGATTCCATTTACTGCTCAGATTAGTACATCAGAAATGCTAGAGAAGACATTTAATCTATGGTGACAAATGTGTAGACAGTTTGCCTACAGCTTAGGGTGGGTTGTGATGGACCTGCATGCAGTAAAATGGAACAATTGGGATGATACACACACACACACACACACACACATATATACTGTATCTTTTGTTTTATTTGGTCTAATTAGTTCTGTATTCCAGCAGAATGCATTGTGATATAACGTACACAAATGAAGCACAAATTCTCATTCCTTTGGCTGTACACAATACAGAATCACACAAGTTGAGCAATCATCTTTTATATAGGGTAATAATGTCTGACTCGCTCTACCATTTTTTCCATGGTCACTCCCCGAACCCTCCCCTGAGTCCCCTCTACACAAACCAAAGTTCCTTCATTCTTCCCTATTCCTTTCCCCCATGGATCAGCATCTGATTATCAGAGAAAACATGTGGCCTTTGGTTTTCAGGATTGTTTTATTTTTCTTAGCATGATATTCTTCAGCTCCATCCATTTACCAGCAAATGCCATAATTTTATTCTTTAAGTCATAGTAATATGTGTGTACACACACACACACACACACACACACACACCTGTCTGTCTGTCTATCTATCTATCTATCTAGATATCACATTTTCCTTATCCATTCATCTGTCAAAGGGCACCTAGGTTGGTTCCACAATTTAGGTATTGTGAATTGAGTTGCTATAAGCATTGATGTGGCTGCATCACAGTAATATGCTGATTTTAAGTACTTTGGGTATGAAGCAAGGAGTGGGATAGCTGTGTGTCAAATGGTGGTTCTATTCAAAGTTTTCTAAGGAATCACCATACTACTTTCCATAGTGGTTGTACCAATTTTCTGTCCCACCAACAATGTATGAGTGTGCCTTTTTCCCCACACCATTGCTAACACTGTGGTTGCTTGTATTATTGTTAATTACCATTTTGAATAGAGGGAAATGGATTCTTAGAGTAGTTTTGACTTGAATTTCTCTAATTGCTAGAGATGTTGAACATTTATTCATGTGTTTGTTGATCCATTGTATTTCTTCTTCTGTGACATGTCTGTTCAGTTCCTTAGTCAATTTATTGATTGGATTATTATTATTATTGTTATTATTATTTGCTGTTAAGATTTTTGAGTTCTTTATATATCCTGGAGATTAGTTCTTATCCTGAGGTGCATATGGTAACAATTTTTTTTTTATTCTGTAGGCTCTCCTTTCTTGTTATTAATTTGTGTTTTTTTTCAGTATTAATATAAACAATACATGAATTAAATACCCTTAAACAAAGAAAAGGTAAATGAATTCTTCACATACATTGTAGCCTATGTATCAGTTTATTAGGATGGGACTCAGACATCCTCAGAATGCATTGGTGTTCTCTTAGATTGTTATTTGGTAGTTCAATTGACACTGAGAAGCTTCCAAACTAAAGTGAAATAATTGCAAATAATCTGTTCTTGGTTTTATTGTTCTTTTTCTGATTAGTAAGTTGAATTTTATTTCATTTTTGAGTGTGGAAGCATGTGTGGAAGATACATCAGTGTTTCTTAGGGTCTTTATTTAAGAAACATAACCCCTAGATTTTAGTATAAATATCCATGTAGACTCTGTGCTTCTCAGCTTCTCTTGGAGCAGGGGTGGATGTGTGACCAACGAGAAGTGAATGGTAATGTGAGTAGGGTCACCTCCTTAAACACATGCCTTTTTTTCCCTCTACTTCCTGGGATGTTACACCAGTTATTACAGTCAACTTAGGTATAGAGTTGGAAATCATATGGAGGATGAGAGAACCAGCGTGGATTCCTGTGTTATCTTGTGACCCACACCTTTCCCTGGCACCTTTTGCTGTTAAAAAAATCGGAAAAATACCTGTATTACTTGAGCTACTGCACTTTTTTTAGTCTTCTTGTGTGGCAGAAAGTTTCTACATTACTAAAAAATGGAAAGCATTTAAATTTTTAAAGTTTAAAAATATTTCTATTTTCATGTGTACCAATGGTATCTTTTTTGATCCACTTGTTATTTGGCAGCATGTTTCTCAAATTGTTACAGTTATACTTTTTATACTACTTATTAATGAATTGATATTAATTTTCTGTTGTACTTTTTATTGTTGTCTTGATGGACTATTTCATGATTTTTGTCAAGTCATACTTTTTGGGGGGCAGGGTATAGAGATTGAATTCAGGGGCACTCAGTCACTGAACCACATCCCAGCCTTATTTTGTATTATACTTAGAGACAGGGTCTCACTGAGTTGCTTCCCACCTTGTTTTTCCTGAGGCTGGCTTTGAACTCTGGATTCTCCTGCCTCTGCCTCCTGAGCTGCTGTAATTACAGGCATGTGCCACTGCACCTGGCTAGTTACAGATACTTTTAATGTTGTAATTTTAAGATGCTAAACATGCTGTTAAACTTTTTTATAATTGTTATTTTGTCTGAGCAAAGGTTTAAAGTTATCCATGATTACTTCCATAAAATTTTTATATGTGTCTATTTTTGTTTTAATGTGTTTTTAATGTTACTCATTGCCAGTATCTCAATTGAGGATTACACCTTTTATCTGAATTAGATAACTTTCTTCATGATTTGTAACTTGTGCTTTGGGTTTTTTTTTTTTCAGTTGATATTTTTCCCTTTAAATCATGTACTTCTGATTATATTTGCCTTTTCTTTTTCATTTTTTCTAGGTTTGTTTTCTAAAAGTGTAGCATAGTTGAATTTCATTTTTATAACCTAGTGAGAACCTTGTCTGGTAACAGATATTTTATGTATTTTTTTGGAAATAATAATTTCATTGATCTTCTTTTAAGTCCTTCTTGGTTTACATTTTTTTACAAGTGTTTTGCTATTCAATATACAGCTTCGTCTGTTTAATTTAGTTTTGATTTTTTAAAACATAATCTTTAAAATCTGCTAAGGATTATTTTTAAAATTTTTTTTAAAAGTTAAAGCCTAATACTTTAACTTTAATACCTATGATTCTTGGTAAGTCAAGAATCAGGTGCTTCCAGGCCGCAGGGGCTAGGTGCTACAACCCTGGTGACCCGGCTTCTGCATCTCCCAGGCCCAGGCCTCAGCTTCAGCCTCTGCTCTGCATCTTCAGCTGTTGTGAACTGCCAAACCCGAAAGCAGCTGAGCCAACAGCGGAGCTTCTGGGGGCCCAAAAGCGGGGCCATGCCATACAGGAGGGAGGAGGAAGAGGAAGCCAGCGAGGAAGCGGAGGGGGAGGAGGAGGACCAGGACAGCTTCCTCCTTCTGGAGCAATTGGTGATGTTGGGTGGCTCAGGCAAGATGGACCAATGGTAGCTTATATCCACAGGCCAGATGCTAGCTGCAGCTGGATGCAACTCAAGAAGAGTTAGTTGCTTTTTCTGTGCTTTCCTCTTTCCAGAACTCCTCCTCTTGCAAGGCTACTCTTGGCCATGTCACTAGCTTTCTCAGAAAGTGTCATAAGCAATCTCCTTTCCCCTCAGCCAACTTTTCTTACTCTGCCCTTTCTGTGGGGTTGGAGGAAAGCCCTGAACACCTTTCTGCTCTGTTCTGGCCCTCTGGAGTGGTAGGCCTGAGCCTCTGCTGTTCCTCATGCACAGTTATTTTCCTCTTGCCTGCCTGGTCTTCTTTGTGAGTGACTGAAAGCTTTTAAAATGTAACTTTCCTGTAGGAGAAACCACTGGCTTTACCCTTGTGAAACTTGATGGTGCTTTAGTAAGGTGCCACCCTCAAACTTTAAGGGTAGCTGAACCAGTTTTTTAAAGATTCAATGGCTTATTCCTCCTCCAGATGTAGCTATTGACTGTACACTTCGCATCCGAGTGTCTAAACTTGTGATGGTCCTGATTTATAGGATTTTTTTTAATTTTTATTATTATTAGTTGTTCAAAACATTACAAAGCTCTTGACATATCATATTTCATACATTTGATTCAAGTGGATTCTGAACTCCCATTTTTACCCCGTATACATAATGCAGAATCACATCGGTTACACATCCACTTTTTTACATACTGCCATACTAGTGTATGTTGTATTCTGCTGCCTTTCCTATCCTCTACTATCCCCCTGCCCTCCCCTCCCCTCCTCTCCCATCTTCTCTCTCTACCCCATCTACTGTAATTCATTTCTCTCTCTTGTTTTTTTCCCCTTTCCCCTCACTTCCTCTTATATGTAATTTTGTATAACAATGAGGGTCTCCTTCCTTTACCATGCAATTTCCCTTCTCTCTCCCTTTCCCTCCACCCTCTCGTCCCTGATTAATGGTGATCTTCTTCTCATGCTCTTCCTCCCTGCTCTGTTCTTAGTTGCTCTCCTTATATCAAAGATGACATTTGACATTTGTATTTTAGGGATTGGCTAGCTTTACTTAGCATAATCTGCTCTAGTGCCATCCATTTCCCTGCAAATGTCATGATTTTTGTCATTTTTTTAGTGCTGAGTAGTACTCCATTGTATATAAATTCCACATATTTTTTATCCATTCATCTACTGAAGGGCATCTAGGTTGGTTCCACAGTCTAGCTATTGTGAATTGTGCTGCTATGAACATCGTTGTAGCAGTATCCCTATAGTACGCTCTTTTAAGGTCTTTAGGGAATAGTCCAAGAAGGGGAATAGCTGGGTCAAATGGTGGTTCCATTCCCAACTTTCGAAGGAATCTCCATACTGCTTTCCAAATTGGTCGCACCAATTTGCAGTCCCACCAGCAATGTACAAGTGTACCCTTTTCCCCACATCCTCGCCATCACTTGTTTGACTTCATAATGGCTGCCANAGGATCTCCCTAAGTTGTCTGGCTGGCCTTGAACTTGTAATCCCATTGTCTCAGACTTCCAAGTTGCTGAGATTACAGAAGTCCACCACTGTGCCTAGATGAAAAGTAATTCCTTCTTGGGTTTTTCTCATGCTGTTAATTTTCTTTATACTGGTCTGACCATACTCCCCTTTCCTTAGTGAGATTCTGTGTTTACTTCTGAACCCTTCACTACTTGGACTCTCCACTTTTTCATACACTGTTCATCAGAGAATTATTTTTCCATAGAATCTCAATGTTTAAAAATTCTGCATACTTCTCTATATAATACTTATTTATTGCCTCTAATAGATCTGTATTCTTAAAGTATTTTTATAAAAATTTTATCAAAAGCAACCCTTGACTTTTTTTCAGTTTCCTAAAACATTTTCACATCTCACCTATTGTTATAGTCAAGTGTGTAAGATGACTCCAAAAGAATGTTTTATAATATTGTCTATACCGCATTTATTTTACTTGTTACAAACCTATAGTGAGTTTAATGACTGTGATGTTAGACCCATATAAATTAGCTTATTGAGGTGTTTAAGTACTTCCTTTTATTTATTAGTGATCAAACATTCTGACTATTATTAACAGTAAATACAGTGCTATGTATTTTATCATAAGCTATGAGAAATATGTGCTTCTTTTGTAGAAAACACACAAATTCAGCACTGTCCACTGTATCAGAGCATCTATAAAACATATGAGTTGGTGGAAAAATTTTATCACTTTCCCAAGTGTCTTATTTTTCTTGAAGATATTGTGATTGGGGTAATTTCCTTCATTTCCTTCTCAGAGGATTTGGCAGTGATATACAGAAATGCATTTGATTTATGTGTGTTGATTTTATATCCTGTCACTTTGCTTAATTCATTTACTAGTTCTAGAAGTTTTCTGGTGGATTTTTTTTTTGTGTGTGTGTTTTCTAGGTATAGAATCATATCATCAGCAAATAGTGCTAGTTTACATTCTTCTTTTCATATAGTTATTTCTTTAATTTCTTTCATCTGTCTAATTGCTCTGGCCAGTGTTTCAGGAACTATGTTAAATAGAAGGGGTGAGAGAGTGCATCCCTGTCTTGTTCCAGATTTTAGAGGGAATGCCTTCAGTTTTTCTCCATTTATAATTATGTTGGTCTGAGACTTAGCATAGATAGCCTTTACAATGTTAAGATATGTTCCTGATATCCCTAGTTTAATATTTTGAACATAAAAGCATTTTGTCAAATGCTTTTTCTGCATCTACTGAGATGGTCATATGATTCTTATCATCAATTATATTGATATGATGCATTACATTTATTGATTTCTGTATGTTTAACCCACCTTGCATCCCTGGGATGAATCCCACTTGATCAAAGTGCACAATCTTTTTGGTGTTTTTGTATTCAATTTGCCAGAAATTTATTGAGAATTTTTACGTCTATGTTCATTAGAGGTATTGGTCTAAAGTTTTATTTCTTTGAAGTGTCTTTGGTTTTGGAATCAGGTTGATATTGACCTCATAGAATGAATATGGAAGTACTTCCTTTTTTTTCTATTTCCTAAAATAGATTGGTGAGTATTGGTATTAGTTCTTCTTTTCAGGTCTTCTAAAACTTGGCTGTATATCTCTCTGGTCCTGGACTTTTCTTGGTTGGTAGTCTTTTGATGTTCTTCTATTTTCTCATTTGATATTAGTCTGTTTAAATTGTGTATATCTTCCTGACTCAATCTGGGCAGATCACATGATTTAAGGAATATATCGATGCCTTCACTCTCTTCTATTTTATTGGAGTATAAGGCTTCAATATAATTTCTAATTATCTTCTGTATTTCTGTAGTGTCTGTTGTTATATTGCCTTTTTCATCACGTATGCTAGTAATTTGAGTTCTCTCTCTCTTTCTCTTCATTAGCATGGCTAAGGGTCTGTCAATTTTATTTATTTTTTCAAAGAACCAACTTTTTTGTTTTGCCAATTTTTCAATTGTTTCTTTTGTTTCAATTTCATTGATTTCAGCTCTGATTTTAATTATTTCTTGGCTTCTACTGGTTTTGCTGCTGATTTGTTCTTCTATTTCTTGGGCTTTGAAATGCAGTGTGAGGTCATTTATTAGTTGACTTTTTCTTCTTTTAAGGAATGAATTCCATGCAATGAATTTTCCTCTTAGTACTTCTTTCATAGTGTCCCAGAGATTTTGATATGTTGTGTCTGTGTTCTCATTTACCTCTAAGAATTTTTAAATCTCCTCCTTGATGTGCTCTGTAACCCTATGTTCATTCAGCCGCATATTGGTCAGTCTCCATGTGATGCAGAAATTTTTATTCTTTATTTTGGTGTTGATTTCTAATTTCATTCCATTATTATCTGATAAAATACATGGACCACATCAATGTTTATAGCAGCACAATTAATCTTTGGAGGCAACCTAAAAGTCATTCAGTGGAAGAATGTATTTAAAAAATGTGGCATTTATAATCGAGAGAATATTACTCAGCATTAAAAAAAAATCATGGCATTTGCAGGTAAATAGATGGCATTGGAGAACATAATGGTAAGAGAAGTGAGCAAATCCCCCCCCCCAAAAAAAAACAACAAATGCCAAATGTTTTCTCTGATATAAGGCCAGTGACTCATAGTGGGGTAGAGAGGGAGAGCATGGTAATTAGATTAATTCTAGATAGGAAAGAGGGGTGGGAGGGAAAAGGAAGGGTGAGAGGATGAGCAAGGATGGTAGAATTTTTGGTCATCATTATACAAAGTGATATATATGTGTATTAAGAATTGTAATGCAAAAACGTACATGTATAATGGCATAAATTGATGTGAATATACTTTATATACAGAGATACAAAAATTATGCTCTATATGTGTAATAAGGATTGTAATGTAAATGCATTCCACTGTAGTCATGTATTTATAAAAAATAATAAAATCAATTAAAAAGTAAAAATACCATCAAAATATTTAAAATATTTACATATTAATGATAGTCCTTGAATTCATTTTGTGTTTTATTTTGCCAAATAGAAAAAAAAGATTAATAAGATGTTTAAAATAATAAGAAAATAAATTATTTCATATATATATATGAAATAATATATATATAATATATATATATATATATATATATATAATTACTATTCTCTAGGGTATGTAAAGAACTCAAAAAACTAAATACCAAAAAATCCAATCAACAAATGGGCAAGGAACTGAACAGACACTTCTCAGAAGAGTATATACAATCAATCAACAAATATATGAAAAAATGCTCATCATCTTTAGCAATTATAGAAATGCAAATCAAACTTCTCTAAGATTTTATCTCACTCCAGTCAGAATGGCAGATATTATGAAGACAAACAACAATAAGTGGTGGCGAGGATATGGGGGGAAAAGGTACACTCATACATTGCTGGTGGGAGTGCAAATTAATGCAGCCAATGTGGAAAGCAGTATGAAGATCCCTTAGAAATCTGGGAATGGAACCACCATTTGACCCAGCCATTCCTTTCCTTGGTGTATACTAAAACAGCACACTACAAGGACACAGCCACACCAATGTTTATAGCAGCCCAATTCACAATAGCTAAACTGTGGAACCAACCTAGATGCCCTTCAGTAGATGAAAGGAAAAAAAATGTGGCGTATATACACAATGGATTATTACTCACAATAAAAGAGAATAAACTAATAGCATTTTCAGGTAAATGGAAAATAATGAAAATAATGCTAAGTGAAGATATCCAATCCACAAAAAACAAATGCTGAAGTTTTCTCTGATATAAGGAGGCTAATTCTTAGTGGGGTAGGGAGGGAGGGCAAGGGAAGAATAGATGAACTCTAGATAGGTTAGAATGGAGGAAGGGAAGGGGAAGGGAAAAGACAGGGGTTCAGCAAGGATGGTAAAATGTGATGGATATCATTATCCAAAGTACATGTATGAAGACATGAATTGGAGTGAACATATTTTATATGCAACCAGAGATGAAAATTTGTGCTGTGTATGTGTAATAAGAATTTCAATGCATTCCAGTTTGTCATTTATTTTTTAAATATCAATTTGAAAAAATAAAAATAAAAAGTTAATATTTAGGCATGACAGCCACTGCTGCCTATAATTCAGGTACTATTGAAGTCGAGAAGGAGGATCTCACATTCTATGCCAGCCTCAGCAATTTAACCATGCCCTATGTAATTTAGAAGACCCTGTCTCAAAAGAAAAATAAGTAAAATTCTGGGCATGTAACTCTTTGGTGAAATACCCTTGGGTTCGATTCTCAGGGTGAAAATAAATTAAAAAATACATATGTAAATGCTGTGTTTATTTAAAGAAATATATCACGCCCTGAAATTACATGATTAAATCCATATATACTAGAGCTTGCTATAGTTCAATGTGGGCTGCTTTCATTGAAATTGAAGATTTTTTTGTTGGTTAGTATGTATTTTATTCAGTGACTCATGAATTGGAATGCATTCTTTCCTTCCTTATTTATTAACAACATGTGCTAGCCATCAAGGACATACCAGAAAGCAAGCAAATAACTACTCTATGGAAAGCTTACTGTTCTCATGAAAGCAAACTTGTACTTCCAGAGCAAGGTGTTGGAGAGATAGGTGTAAGAGTAATCACTTACTTTCATTAATGGAAAATACTATGAAGGAAATAATATGAAGGAAAATACTATTCACTGTGGCCATAAGTTCTGAAAAGTGCACTCAATGCCTGTTAGGAAGAAAAATTTGACCTTGGAGATAAAACATGATTAGAGTGTGTCTGGCACAGATAATTCAGTGGGAGAAAGTATAAGTTGAAATGACTAAAGAAAACCATTGAGTCTGGAGTGAGCCTGACACAAGAGTGAAATAAAGGATATAAAGTATTCTGGCACCAGCCAAAATATTCAGGACAATGGAGCATCCAGAAAGCCTTTCTTTTCTTTTTCTCTTCTCTTCTCTTCTCTTCTCTTCTCTTCTCTTCTCTTCTCTTCTCTTCTCTTCTCTCTCTCTCCTCTTCTCTCTCTCTCCTCTTCTCTCTCTCTCCTCTTCTCTCTCTCTCTCTCTCTCTCTCTTTCTTTCTTTCTTTCTTTCTTACTTTCTTTCTTTTCTTGGAAAGGTGGTCCCAGGACTGAACTCAGTGGTACTTGGACACTGTGTCAAATTCCCAGCCTTACTTTATATTTTATTTAGAGACAGTCCTGAGTTGCTTAGAGCATTGACATTCCTGGGGATGACTTTGACCTAATAATTCTCATGCTTAAGCCAAACTAGCCACTAAGATTACAGGTGTGCTCCACCATGAAAGTCCAGAAAGTCTTTTATTTTGAATATATTTACCATTTTTTTGCATGTATATAAAAATAATTTCTTTATATATAATCACAAACTAGAAAACAATACAGCGTATTACAGGTTGAGATCCTTTAACATTTAAAGAGTTCATACAAAGCAACAAGTTAATTAAAATGAGCAAAGGATATGAAAAATTTTCAAATACATAAAAAGATGTTCCATCTAATTCAGGAAAGGAATCAGAATTTTCAAATACACAGAGCAGAATAGAGAAAGGAGGACGGTGTGCAGAGTACGGGGGAAGAAATCACGTCCTTCTTATGGACCAGTTATATGGTGCACTTCATCCAAATTGAGATGGCTCCACAGTCATAGCTCTGAGAGCCAAGTGGAACCCATGGGCAGGAAGATTCTGGTGGGAGAACCCAGAAGAGCGCCCTGAAGGACAGCAGTGCTTCTGGACTGCTGTTCATAGTTAGAACTGTGGAAGAAAATTCTTTAAGGAGCAGCGCCAAATTAGGACCCTGTTTTGTATGTAAATGTGCACAGGACTTGAAAAAATGAAGTTGCCAAACCAAATTATTGTCCATTGTTGGCTTTTACCATCCAACCATCCACGACTTCTAGACAATCTTGATTTCAGGGTTTCTGGTTGTAAGATTTAGCAGGGGGAAAAATAGTAATAATAATAATACAGGTAAAGGTTGGACAAGAACATTGCCACATAAAAATCCAATATTATTCTCCCATTCTTGTGGTGGCAGTAATACCAGTGAAGTGTTCAAAGGAAAGTGAAACAAACCTGAAACTTTTCTCTCAAGCTGTAATCAGTTTTCAGACCCATCTTGGAAGGATCTTGGGTAGATTTTCTCAGGGAAAAGCGGTCTTTATTTCTCCAGACAAAATGAAAAGTTAACTTTAAAAGCGTTGAAAACTTTAAGTGAACCATTCATTGTTTTCTCCCAAGCAATGCAGAAACATATTTAGATTTTACCTGCATTTTTTAACCTGCATTTACACAAGAACCAGACATGAGTTATCAGGATTTTGTAAAACACCAAAACCAACAACAAACAAATAAAGAAACAATAAAGCCCAGAAACTAACAAAATTAAATCATTTCATTCTCAGCACCCTCAATAACCCTACAGCACCTTTATAAATACTTTTGGAAAATATATAGTAATCTCTCTCTCTCTCTCTCCCTCCCTCCCTCCCTCTCTCTTTTTCTTTGAACCCAGGGTTGCCTTACCACTGAACTGCATCCCCATCCCATTATTATTATTATTTTATTATGTTAAAATTCAATATAATATTTTTTATTTATTTTTATTTTTTGGTACTAGGAATTGAAAACAGGGACAATTTAGCACTGACCTACATCCCCAGGATTTTTTATTTATGTATTTTCTTATTTCTGATATAGCTAAATTTCTTAGGTCCTCACTAAATTGCAGAAGCTGGCTTCAAACTTGTGGTTCTCCTGCATCAGCATCATGAGTGGCTGGGAATACAGGCATTTGCCACAATGCCTACTCAGATTTTCTTAATAAATATCTTTTTTTTTTTTACTTTACTGAAGAGAGGATGGTGTTAGAAAATTTGATTTAGTGCTAGAAAGCACTTAGGTTTACCAATTATGAGTCCCCTGAGTGCAGTGCAGCTGCACTTTTAGAATCCAAGATCATTTCTAAAAAGCAATGTTGTAAAAATTTACCAGACCATGAATTGTATGAATTGTGTGTGTGTGTGTGTATACACACACACACACACACACACACACACACACATTGGAAGACTAAAAGATGAGGTAAGAATTCTTGTTTCTTCTAAAACCCTTATATACCACAGCAGAATCTTGGTGTGAAGTACACCAGAAAAGGCAGGTACCCAAATTAAACAATCAAGTTTAGGAATATGATTTATTCCTTTTTAAAACACTATTTCTCAAATTCAGTAAATAACAAAACTATTTTACATTTTTTCCATTTTTCTTTACTTTTTGTAATAATAAGCAAATTGGAGCTATCACAGTGGTGTACACCAGTAATTCAGCCACTCAGAAGATGAACACAGGAGGATGACAAGTTGAAGGCCAGCCTGAGCAACTTAAAGTGTGTCAAAAAACAAAAATATGGGCTGGAGTTGTAGCTTAGTGGTTGAGCACTTGCCTCTCATGTGTGAGGCACTGGGTTCAATCATTAATACCAAATAAAATAAAAATAAAATAAAGATATTTAAGAAAAATATAATTATAATGTAAATTATAAATTAAGTTGCCCACAAAGTTCCCTGAGCTAGGAATTCTTGGCCCTTTCCCCCTGTATTCTTCAGATGGGTCAGGCAGAGCCAAACTAAATTACTGCCTTTTCTGGAGGCCTTGGGAAATGTGACCTAGAATGTGAGGCCTGGAGAAATTTCCAGTGTAGTGTGGGATCAAAGATATTTTTAGGTTAAAATAAAAAAAAATCAATAACTGCATCACTCTACAAAGGACAGGAAAGAATTAAAGCCAATCTGAAGCAAAACAGTTCATCTTTGAAGCTGGTAAGATAACTACACAGGCACACTATCTAGTTTCTGTGCTGTTGTCCTTGTAGAAAAGGGCTCTGTGTTTTAATTAGCATGCACTTGACCTCAGTTGTCTAGCACTTGGGATTAAAGGAATATTATATCATAATGTAGTCATTGTACTAATGAACTATGTAAATTTTGATATAAATAAACACAGCTGCTTGAAGAGACAGCCACACTTTCTTTCCCTTTCCTGCATCTTGTCTCTATGTCTCCTTCAATTTTCTTTTAATAATAATGATGATGATAATAATAATAATGTCCAATATTTAAACAAAATATCTAAGTTAAATGTTCAATGGCAATACAATTTCTTTTCCTTTTTTTACTTTATTTATTTATTTATTTATTTATTTATTTATTTATTTATTTTTATAACTCTTGGAACAATACCCAGGGCCTTTGCCATGGTGGGCCAGATTCTACCACTGAGATACATCCCTAGACTTCACATACTCTTTTCCATACCAATTAATGGCAGTAAGCATTATGATTGATGTAGCAGCATTAAAAAATCCACATCATAAACCTGTAAATTGTGTCAAACATCCATGGTTAACACTATTTAGAGGAGTGTCACATCTCTATGAAACTAATGTTCTTTCTGTATTTTTTAATGCAGTTTTATAATTTCATTTGGCAATCAACAGTTAGTTCTCATTCACATTGAGAGTAGGTTTCTGAATAGGAAAACTGAGATTATGCTACCAATGTTTAAAGATTGTTTGGTGAATCTTCATACTCATTAAGTTTTCTGAAAAACTGAACATGGACACAAATTTGGGACATTCCATGGTCTTCTTTTCTAGACAGCTTTGCTGAGCCTGGTATTCACGCACATATCTAGAGTCCCCAACTATTTCACAGCAATTTTCTGGATCTCAAGTGCCTGAGGTACATGCCTTGAAGCCACTCCCTGGATGGGCTTGTGTTTACTGATGGGGCATTCTGGGTCACCACTTCCTTGATGGCAGAACAGCCCTTCTCCTTGCCACTTTTTTTTTTTGGGGGGGGGGAGTCGGGGGAGCCATTTTGCCTGGGCCCAAGTTGGAAAGGAAGAGCACAAAGGATTATAAGGGTTTTTTTTTATGCATTAAAAAATTTAAAAAATTATGGGATGCTGATAATTAGGCAAGCAATGGTGTGTACAGATTTTGAGAGCTTTTTCTGTGCTTCAGTTTTATTTGTTTCATATGCAAAATAAAGATTATTCTTTTATAGATATATGTTTAAAATTGGTAATAAGTTGAGTAAAATTTTGCTTAGTTCTTTGTCTTTCCAGGGTCGAAAAATAAAGTTGTTCTGATTCTCTTCCCTTGAAAAAATAGAAAAAGAAGAAAAAAAAAAAAAAAAAAAAGGAC
>NW_026006869.1:79142-82982 GCF_001458135.2 Marmota marmota marmota
TTATACTGCTGGGTTTGGGGGAGTCTGCCTGTAATCTCAATTGGGAAGCTGAGGCAGCAGAGTTGCTAGCTCAAGACCAGCTTTATCAATTTAAATAAGTCCCAAGAAACTTATCAAAACCCTGTCTCAAAAGTAAATAAGAGTTGTGGGTGTAGCTAAATGGTTAGGTTCCCTGGGTCAATACCCAATACCAAACAAAACAAAACAAAAACAAGAAGACCACCAGTACTACACTAATTATGAAGAAGAATATGAGTCAGGAGGAAATGAAGGGTCTTGAAATAAGGTGATTGTCTCCAAATGAGCTTTAACTTTGGGTTCTGTGTGTTCCCTCTCAGGTGAGTTGGCTTAAGTGATAGACCAACATTCATTCCAATGACTGTGAGCTCAGATAATATAAGACAAGTACAGTTCATGCATAAACTTAAAAGAGCATCCAAAATAAATTTTGCCAGCAAATATTAAAATATTATTAATAGAATTCCCAGCTCTTAATATGCATTTTCTTCACTCCTTCCTATCAATGGCTAATCTACAGTGTCAATTCCTACCAGCATGCCCAGTCTCCCATCTTTATTCTCAGTAAATAAAGATACAGCCTACCCTGCTAACAGGATGACATTTATGCAGTTTCTTCCATTCATTTTCATACTCATGTATCCTTAACCTTGACAGTAGATTCATTACTGCATTTCAATTGCATTCACACAAAAAAGGAACCTAAAGTTAGTTTAAATTTTTCCTATAGAGTGCATATTTACGAAAATGCCTTTTTTATGCTTAACATTAAATTTTATGACCTAGATCTACAGAGTTTTTAGTACTCCCATCTCACACTAAGATGAAAGCATAGTGTAAGAACATACTATGGCAGCTTGAGGAAAGTTTTCAAGTGCTACAAACACACTAGGAGAAAAAAAATGTCAATTAAAGGTAAGAAAGAGATAGATTTCAAAATTTGCATGTTCAAGAGTGTCCACTACTTGAAATTTGAAATTATGACCTTATTTTATGGTGTAAGGTTGATTTTGACATTTCTAAAGAGATAATAATATGTACCAGTGGAATATGAGGATTTATAGAGATAAACAAGCATAATATTTGACCTAGAATGATGGACATAGTCAAGAATGGAATTGACATATTATTAAATCATTTACTAAGCCAAAGTTGCTATAAAACTCCTTTATTGTGTTAAACACAAAAAGTTTTACATTTTAAAGACAAATGCAGATGAAAAAGAATACATATTTTTATAACAGATGAGATATCTCTGTTTATTAAAAAAATAAAGACAGGAAATATCTATTGTGGGTGAATGTCCATGAGAAAAATAATCATTTGTGAAGGAATTGCATCATTTGTAATATGTTCAATTCCACCATTAGGTTAATTTCTCTCTTGCTTTCTCTCTCTGTTGGAATTGGGGCTTGATCTCAGGGTACTTAGCCCCTGAGACATATCCCCAGCTATTTTTATTTTTTATTTTAAGACACTGTCTGAAGTTGCTTAGGGTCTCATGAAGCTGGTGAGGCTGGCCACAAACTTTCCCCTCCTACCACAGCTTTCCCAGTTGCTAGTATTACAGGTATGAGCACGTGGTCTCAGGGTTTGTTTCTCACTGATACACAGTGTAAGATAAAGCCTCTCATATAATCTGTTATGGTACAGACTAATATATGCAAATCTTAAAGGAAGAGGACAGGTTTTTGTTTTCACTGGTTTCGGCAAATATAGGAGATGGTCAAAAGGAAGAGTTTCAATAACTGGATTTTTATTTGTGTATGCAATAAGGGCAATTTGTTGTCATATTCTATCCAATAGGAAAGCAGAAAAATAAAGGTTACAAGGGGACCTGACTCTGGAAATGTCTTTGTGTTTTCCACAGCATATCTGTTTTTATCCTGTAGGTTCAAACTTATCTTTATGGTACACAAAGCATCAAGGCATGTATGGGTATGCTGCAGACAGAATGACTAGGATTTTATTTATTCAGAAAAAATAAATGATTGTCTCAACATAGTAAATACTCAGGCAATAAAGTTCAGTGCAATAAGGTAATTTTTATTATTGTTGTCATTCCATGGATTAAACCCAGGAGCTTTTACTCACTGGACCCTGCCCCTGTCCTTTTTATTTTTTATTTTGGGACAAGATACCAGTAAGTTGCTGAGGGTCTCACTACTTTAGTGAGGCTGGCTTTGAAAATGTGATCCTCTTGCCTTAGTCTTCATAATGGATGGGATGACAGATATGGGACAGTGCCCAGCTGAATGTAAGGTAATCTTGATTCAGGGATGTGAGGATACTTTGATTTGCAACCAGGAGTGAGTATAGTTCATGAGTGAGTGAACTCTGCTTTTAAAGCCTGGTGATATGTTGAGTGTTTCCTCATTTACTATCTGAGTCAAAGCACCTTACTTGTTTTTAATCTATTAAATGGATGACTAAAACAAAAAAATTCTCCAAATTATGAATTTGTTTCAGAAATATTCCCTTGTTCATCTTCTCTGTACAAACCAGATTTTATAGTTGACCCTCTCTCTCTCTCCTCCTGCTAATGTTACACAGTCCTTTATTAGCTAAGCATATTGTTGAACTTTTTCCTCACTGTGATCAAAATACCTGACAAGAACAACTTAGAAGAGGAAAAGTTTATTTGAGCCTCAGAGTTTGGTTTCAGAGGTTTCAATCTATAGATGGCTGACTCCATTACTCTGCATTAAAAGTGAAGCTCCTCTTTGGAGGAAAGCTGTTCCCTTTGTGGTGGCTGTAAAATATAAGGAAGGGGAGGGAATGGCACCAGGGAAGATGTTTCCAAGGAATAAATTATATACATATTTGGTACCTTTTTTCCCATCATTATAAAATAACTTCTTACTCTAATGATTATTCTGAAAATATTTAATTACATTTATTTTTAACATTTCTGTGGTACTGGAGGTTAAACCTAATGGCACCCTACCACTGAGTACAATGCCCACCTCTTTCTTTTTGTTGTTGTTATATTTTGTGACAACATGTCCCTATGCTGCTGACATTGGCCTTAATTTTGTAATCTTCCTCCTTCAAACTACCACATTTTTTTATAACTTAGGATATAAAACAGAGAAGTGAAATCAAGGTAAGAACTCTGGAATTTTTTAAAATCCCATCAAAGATACAAGGCTCTCCTTATTGTTTTTCCATTTATTTTCCTTTTGGCATATGTATAATTCTTCATAGAAATAAGAATTAAAAACTGATGTGGTGAATATGGTACATTTGAGTTATAACATATCAGATGAAATTGTAAAAGGGAGAGTTACAAATTTAAAAAAAAAACATTAATGATACAATGCTGAGAAAGTCAAAATATGAAGGAAAGAGTGTAGAAAACAAAAAGTCAAGAAACTAATTTAGTTGGCAAATACAGTAGCTAAAAGAAAAACAGTGTATGGCAAAATTGAACAAAGAAAGACAACAGCATAAATGGAGTGCTTCCCATGAGCCCTCAATGTTACAAGCAGCATCCAGTTCATGGATCCAACTGTGGATGAGGACTCTGTGAACTTGGGGGAAAGTATTTCCACTGCTCTGCTGTCATTTTCACTTTGATTCACTGCTAATGACCAATGATCCATGATTATGTGTGAATGTCATTAGATGATGGAAACTGTACTACTTTCAAATCAGAAAGTGTTATTTGGGTTTCCAGCTCAACTAAGGATAGTGTGTGTGATTGAGGTCCAATTTTCTCCTCTCTCTCTCTCTCTCTCTCTCACACACACACACACACACACACACACACACACTATATATATATATATATATATATATATATATATATATTTAAATGTT